>NW_019416306.1:2144257-2157215 GCF_000390285.2 Anoplophora glabripennis | reverse complement strand
GTCAGTAACATTGTGTATCGTGAGTCGCGTGTCGTGTATAAATCCAAGAATTTGTGTTGAGTAAAATGTAATTTTAAAATCTGACTTACCTCAACATTGCAAATGAGCCACTTTCCTTGCACACAGACTTCAGCGCGACGTATCCAATTCGCTAGCGCGCGTTGCAACATTGCCACCTCCTTTCGAATCGTATTACAAGCTTCGGCAATACGATGTCGCAGCTGGTCGATGTCACGAATTCCCGTGGAATACACAACACTTTTCACATATCCCCATAAAAAGAAGTCTAAATGGGTGAGGTCCGGGGACCGGGGGCTATCTAACTAGGCTGCTGCGGCCTATCCAGCGATAGGAAAAAGTCGCGCACGTCACGAAAAAAGTGAGGGAGGGCTCCGTCATGCAGTAACCACATATTTTGCCGGACATTTAATGGAACGGCAAAAGATTTTGCAAAAAATCTAGATAAGCGTCTAGGCAATTCAAAAAGTCCTATTAAAGTGTCATTAACGATATCGGCCCACATGTTCAGTGAAAGCTGTTGCTGAAACGCACCGCGGCGTATATCGTGTGGATTTTTGATTGTCCAGTGGTGAGTGTTGTGGACGTTATGTACACCATTTCGACTAAAACATGCTTCATCTGGAAAAAGTATTTGCGCTGTAAATTGAGGATTTCTTGCATGTTCCTGAAGCAACCATTCGCAAAAATCTCGACGTAGTGGAAAATCCTCAGGAGTAAGCGCTTCAACATGTTGAAAATTGGCACAATTGAGCTCCTCGTAATGTCCGCCACACACAGGATGCGAAATATTTACTTGCTGTGCAATATTTCTGGTGTTACGATGCGGATCCTCTTCGACGAGATTCATTTCCTCAACATTTAAGGTTCCTAGTGGTCGCCCTGAATCACCGTCGCGACCTCGACGTGGTTGTACTTCACTGGTGTCCAAGACTTTTTGCGCTACAGCAAAAATGTTCGCGGTGCGGGGGCACGTCGTTCAGGATATCTCGCACGGTACACTTGACAAGCTCTATGGAGCATTTTCGTTTGCTTCGCCATAAATTATGAGAATATCAAAATATTCGCTATTGCTAAATAAATGCTCCATTTTCAAAAGAAAAGAAAACGATGTATTACAAACTGAGTTTCGAATACAGTCCAGCTTCATAAGAAACCTACAAACTCGTAAAAAGTGTTACATAATTTTTTGTAAGTACTCGCTGCGATAAAATACATTGTATTTCAGCAGTTTCAAAACAGTTTTAAACACATTTCTAATTAGCCTTTTCCTCTATGACCTTAAACTTCCGATACAAGTTTATGACATCAGTTAACTCAGTTTTTGCTCCTTTTTCGCCTTTTTAAATTTATGACATAAGTTCATTAACACCCTGTATAGATTACTACTCTTTATTTATTTGATTGTAGACACAAAGTTTCCGATATCTAGACATCATTTATAAATCATATCTCATATGCCATATGTTACATCCTAATGTGCATATTAGCAGCTTTGTAGCTACTGACACAAAGTGACCTACGAACCTGTAGGTGCTGTGAAAGCATGGTTAATATCGCACTAAGCAGTATTCACTTATTAACTTGTGATATGGCGATGTCAAGATATGTTTAATTCACGGTATCGTTTTCCAATAAACGATAAACAGTAGGTACATTATACAAGTATAAAATAGAAATTTAGCATGTGAAGAGATATTAAAAAATTAGTCGGGAGATAGAGAAACTTTTAAAATTGGAAATAGACAGTGAATTATGACAGTAAAAGGATTTTACAATTTTTATTATTTAATTATAAGTGAATAAGGTACAAATTAAAGTGCAGTGGAAACATTTTTAACACGTGTGCGGTACGCGGGAAACGAAAACAAGAAAAAAAGGAAGAGATTGTTTTGTTGAAGTATCAAAAAGTGAGACAGAAAGAAAGTTAAATTAGAAGAAAAAAAATAGAAATTGTTGAAGACAAGAATTTAGATACCTAAAGTATATTTCAAAGGTTTGCTATGAGAGAAGGCCATAGAAGAAATCATAATATTCATAAGGAGACAAAATTTGGTGAAGTAAAAGAAGTTAACTGGGAATAAAATAAAGAAGAAAATAGTATATTAAGGTTAATAATCGTTATTTCAATGTCGTAAAAAAACAAAAGGAAAGAAGAATCAAAACATATAATAAGCCAGGGAGCAGAGTTATCAGTCAGAAGAGGTTGTTTTGCAGTAGGAATTTTAAGAATTGGAAAGAGTTGACATTAAGCTATAAAAGAAGAAACGAAGAAGGATAAGAAAAGGATTTCAGAAAAATAGTTGTAAAAAAATATTGGAAAAAATACTTTTATTATTAAACAATTGATATTGAAATAATTTGATTTCAATTTTATACAATTTAATTAATTAATAATATTATATTTTTTGTTCATTATTAGCTTCACAAAAATAATATTTTTAGTAAATATACCCAATACAAAATTTTAAAATCAATTTTTTTGTTGAACCGCCCCTAAAAGAATTTAAAATTAAAAAGAAAAATAATCAGGGGTCATAATCAAATTAAAATATTAGAGGACAGTAAAAATTCTTGAACAGAGCGTAAATACAGTGTGATGGATGTAATTGTATGATATATAACAAATAGTAACAAATAGACCGGCGCACATTAAGATACCATTGATATATTGACGATATAAATGATAAGTAAATAATAACACAAAATAAAACTATACAATAACAATTTTATCACCTAGTGATCATTACAATATAGTATTATTGCATATTTTAGTAACTTCTTAATAATTATATAATTTAGTATCTAATAATTTCTATATTTGCTATATGGGGAAAATAGTACACTGTTTTCGAAATTCAGCATTCAGTTAATAATGGTACACAAATATGAGAAACAATATTAAGTGTTAGTTCTATCATATGCAGAAAAGGAAACAATTTAGTATTTTGGATTTAATAGAGTAAATATGCTTTATAGTCTTATCAACACTCAAAATAAGTAATACATCTTTAAATACTATAAAATTAGTACCTAATTTTATTTCATAATATCTATTTGCTTCCTGTCTATGAAAGAGATGTCATTAAATTGTTTTAGTGAAGATGCTTCACAAATGCAGGAAAATCGAAATGAAATTGAAATGTAATATTATTATATTGTGATGACTGTTAGCTGCAATTACCTTCAGGTCAACATTTGTAAAATCTGTACAAAATTTAAAAAAAATAATAAATTTACTGTGAATTGCTAATTAACACTTGAAAAATGGGAAATAATTATTTTCTAGCAAAAGAAGTGAGGTATCAATTCTCCAATTTTTCTCTTCAATTAACAAGCATATTCTGAACAAACCATCAACATTTTCTCATAATTTTTTACACAAGTAACGTGTGTTAAATTTTTCCTTCATAATTAATTTTAACAAATTTGAATGAAGTTATCTAAATCTGCCATTGTGCAAATTCCTATTATTTATCAACCACACATGATAATAAATATCAGCATATTTCCATAACAGTATCCGAAAGGTAGGTTCCCATCACAAACAATACCCTTAAAATTAATAACAGTAAATATTTCTTTAATTAAGACATACCAGAGGCATCCAACAATAAAAATTAACATTAAAATATATTTTAATTCAAATCACCAGAACGATGCTGCATTTCCCATAAGGAACATGTGGAAAAAAACTAATTTGATTGATTACTCACATTATAAGGACGTTTTAAAAACGTTTTGCCTCATTAAAAATTTGAATAAATTCGCCCCGAATCAATTTACCAGAATTGTACCGATTTCTAATACCCAAATGATTATTATAGTGTCAGAGTGGTATCAGGTATGTTGTCCATTTAAGAAACAGTTAGGGCCCTCATAATGGCGTGTAAAGTTTTACATAATGAAACACTGGGAGGGGTTCAGAAGGGTCCCACGTCATTTGTTAAGACCGACTGATAGAAAGTCGAAAATGGTTGAAAAGTATTTGCCGGTAGTATCGCTGTATCACGGCTCGAGGAGACACCATTAGAGAATGACATTTGATGGATTTGGTAGACCGGCCCCGTTGCATCAAGGGATTTCTATATTTTTCGTTTCCTTTCAGGTTTTTTTCGGCACTGAGGGAGTCTGAGCTAGACAGACGCACAAAGCGAACAAAGACATCAAAATGATGGATTCGGTTCATCTTATCCCAGAGCGTGATCGAGTCATATTTCAGAGGAGCAGCGGATGGGACACGACTACATCTCTGAATGTTAATTTCATGATCGACCCACCACGGGTTTTGCTATTTCAGACATGTTGCTCTTCCGCGGCCGCTTCGGGACGCCTTACGAAATTACCTAAGCAACACATCAACCACATGACACGCATATCAAACACAACTATCTCGCAAGTATCCACTTCCATTTGGGATGAGAATGAATTGGTTCATACATAAAATAAAAGGACAAGATTATTTTTTTTATTACCTTTTCATAAATTATTAATTTCACACAAACTTGATCCATCTGAATCCCATGACTGCAATATCCATTAATTTATTCCTTTCTATCTGCCTCATTTATGTAGACGAATTTTAAAACAAATAATTCAAATAAAATTTACTTAGGTATATGTTAGTTCAGTTATATCTTTGCTTGAATACAAATATGTAATTGCACAATTTTTTTTATATAATATTTAATAACATCTAGGTACGTGCTAAAAATTAATAGATTTCTGTTACTTAGGGCAACGCATATTTATAAAGAATTGTTTGTTTACTTTTATTAGAAATGAAATGAAAAAGTTAGAAAATAATGTTAAGTAACAAAGTTACTAGATTGTATTAACTTTAACCATTGTGATATATCGTATACCATCGTATGGTATAATAATAATAATATCCCACGCGTCCTAATTTAATCGATACACGTGAATATCTCGTCAGTGAAGCGCCCGATCCAAAATTGACCTAAATGAAAGTTGATATTAACAATGACTTTGAGTATCAATTGAAGGTCAATTTCATTAATTTTAAATGGGACCCTCTATTTTTTACCCTGAGAATGGATTCGACAGCAAATTTTGCATCCGGATATGATTTCAATTTTGACCTTGCGGTCAATGTCAAGGTCACAGCAAGTTCAAATAATTCGTCACCCCTGAAGCAACTTCGGAATAAGATCTTTGCCCCTAAAGTCGATGAGATTTTCATCAAGGTGGTCGATCTTGACATTGGCCTATAATGCCATTTGAAGGTCGACTACAGAAATTGACCTTGATTACTTCTACAAATGTTGTTAAGGATGTTCGGGATCATAAATCGGTGACCTTGTATCATATTTAATCTTGAATGTTGATTAAAGGTTAACTTTTTTTATGTCGGAACCTGTATTCCTGATATTGGGCATTATCAAATTGCAGGAACAAATAATGTGACGAATGAGTGTGGGGAGGACGAAAAAATGTCTCATTACTCAACAGACTAAGTTTGCAAATTGAAAAAAAAACATATTTGAATATGTTACAAAGTAAGTGAGATTGAGTTACGAAGATATGTAGAAATAAACTTTAAAATATCATACCACTATTACTATTCCAGGATTTTTTGATCTTTGATCTTTGAAAAGTTCATTTGATCTTCAAATGAACTTTTAATTTGACCTCATTAGTTTACAACATACTTTTCCAGGATACAGCCTCAGGAATACAGGTACTGATATAAAAAGACCTAACCTTTAAATGACCTTTAAAATTAAATCCAAGATCACCGATCAATTGTCCCAAACTCCTTAAAAATATTTATAGAGGTCATCAAGATCGATTTCTATAGTCAACCTTCAAATGACAATATAGGCCAAGGTCATGATTGACTAGACTGGGGGCAAATATCTTATTCAGAGGTTGCTTCAGAGGCAATGAATCATTTGAATTCGCTATGACCTATAGTCCTATTTAAAATTATGAAGTTGACCTTCAACTGCCAAGGTAACGGTTAAAGTCAAATTCAAGGTCAGCAGCCGCTTCACTGACGAGACATTCATGTTATCGATTAAAATGGGATACGTGGTATAGTAGTATATGTAGTAGCAATTTTATTGTTAGCATTAGTACCTACTCGGAATTATTCCATTCCCAATATTTACTTTATAAACCCAACAAATAATAGAATTGGTAAATTCTAAAATATTTTTTTCTTGGACATAAAAGAAAAATAAACTATGAAAATACTTTGCTTTATATTGGTAATAGTTTTCCCATTTCTATAATTTTTACTTACAAAAGTTTATTCTTATTTTGAACCCAAGAATTTGTGAATATCTTTACTAGGATAAAAGCATTTTGTGGATTAGACCATAGATATGATATTCACATAAGGTAAGTTGCCTAAATATCAACACATTTTATATATATTTTTTTAACTACTAGAACTCCCTTCTTGTAAACATGGATTTGGCCACAGTGTTTTTAATATGGTCCTAGCCATGGTCTGATTTCTATCATTCTACCTTTATAGATGTAGAAGATGAAGTAGATAGTACCCCAACAATGATATTTTGAAAATTCGAATCATAATCTAATTAGCACTTTATTACGTACACGATAAAATGCAACTATCAAAGCGACAACAAATATTTGGTCATCGTCGATCGGCTTGTGTTTTGCCACCACCAAAGTAGAAAGTGATCTGTTAGTAGCTAAGTACCTACTTCGATCCAATTACGTTTTTAGAACTGATTTCGCCGTTGTCTTTTAAGTAACAGTGTGGCGACATTGCAGAATAATAAATGTTACTTTTTGGCTTGAAAACAGTCTGACTATTATTTGTAGTACTAATTTAATGTTACCTTATTACGAATAGATAATGCTCAATTATTACTTTAAAGTATACAGTGTTTTAATTCTATAATAGCCTATTTAGGTTCGTGACAATCATTTGGACAAAACATATGTGTATCTGCATGTTTACCATTACTTGTTAAGAATATGGCATACATTATTTAATTTATTTTTTTCTATGCAAAATGATTTCTGCTATCACAAATGGTAATTTTGTTAACTAAATATGGGGACCCTTTAGTATTTAACGTTTTATCGAAAATACGTCCACCCGCATTGGTAGAACGTCGATTACTTATTTCTCAGATATGTTAGTGTAAAGTGTTATCGAATAGTGGTAGGTATTCATAAAATCAATGCCGTCTCGCAAGAAATGGCAAAATTTTTGAAAGCTGGACAACTGGGAAGAGTACAGTGGACAACGATTACGACGAACGTCTGCTACCCTTTTAGTTGACGGCGCCGGCGCCGGCGGTGGTAAGCTCACTTATCTTAAAAGACATGGAGGATGGAGATCGAGTACTGTGGCGAAAGACTCACTTTTGAATAAAGAAAATATTGCGAAGAGAATACTGAAAGTTGAATGATAAACCAAGCACAGTTTTCATTTCTGATTTCACAACATCTGAAAATAAATACTTAACTATTAATGAAAACGTGTTGGACTACTTTGAGAATTGCTCCAAGAATAAGAGTTGTGGCAGTTTCAGAGATTTATTTAATTTTAATACTTGTTCAAACTGTGTATTTAATATCAAAGTGGATAAACGAAAATTATTGTAAATATTGTTGAATAAACTTTTATAGATTAAAACTTGATTAACACTTTAAATTAAAAGTGTCAAGTTCCAAGGATTAAAAGTGAATAGTGTAGTCCTTTTTTTCCTCAGTAAGGAAAATGTCAACTTTAGAGACTTCTGACAGTCAAAAAATGTCATAGTTTTGTGACGGTTCGAGAAAAAAATATATTTTTCTTTTTCTACAAGGTTTGGTCTCCCCTGAGCAAGTTCATGGCTATGCCCATCTCTATGATACCTACTTCTTAGTTTATATGGCTAGACAAGTTACAATTGTACTTTAATATTACTATTTTTCCTGTTTGTATTAGGTGCCTAGGAAAATAAACTATAGGTTTGCGTATCCATGTCCATATCTGCAACATATCTCATAAACATATTCTAAATTTCTGTCGAAAATAGAAAATTCTCTACTTTGCAAATGTAAGATAAAAAATATATATAGAATGAATTTGAAATTAAATATCCTACATAAAGCTGAACACTTTTACATTTTCGTTTATTTATTTTAGATTTAAATTGAGTTTACACGTAGACGCATTTGATCAAGTTATTTCTAGAAACTTATTTTTCCGTCTTTAATTTACTTTCACAGAAAAACAAGAGGAAAATATTACTAATGTTGAACCTAGAATTTGCTATGTATCTGCATAATGTTCCAAATGTTTCTTTACTCGACGTGAAATAAGTAATAATTGAGACTCTACCATAGCCAAATCATCCATTATTTACAACATTATAAGTTGGTTAAGTTCAAGTAATAAACACTTTTTAACAAACTAGTGTCTTTATTATTATTATTATTATTATTATATTATTTTGGAAGGCGTTTAAAAACAGCAATTACATTTGATATAATCAGGAACACGTAATAGAAAAATAATAAATGTTGGGGTATCCCAGAGCTAGCTGAGATAGCTTAATGAAAAAATGTTAGCCTCTGATAAACATCTCTAAAGGCAACGGTATTTCTAACAGCTGGTCCTACTAACATATTTCCTAAGCATCTAATATTTCATTTAAAATGGTTTACTCAAAGATGAAGATGTTATGGGGAAAATATAATTTAATCTTAGTTTTTTATATATTATTGTTCATCAACCATTATCCGCATTGTTTTAGGACTTGAAAGGTTTTAATTATTGTTCTTGTGGCAGGTTATAAAGGCACCTTAACAGCAGACAGAAACCGCTAGAAAGGACAACAACACTTGGCTGAAAAATGAGTCGGCTCTTATTAAATGAAGACGTTCTATTCTCTTAACGTGTTGCTAATGATAATTTGTCTTTCACATTTATGTTCATATATCTACATACTGTTATACTTTCGTATAATTAGATCCCTTAATTTAAGTAAATGTTTGTTAACTATATAAAAGAGTAACAAATAATAAAGCATATACAGGACGAATTATTAATTTTCTAATTAAGTCTAATTTTATTCAGTAGCATATCCGTATCTGCATATAGGAATTATTATATGAATACTTATGTGTTTAAAAATAAAAAAGTTGATAATAGTATATTACGTAATAAGTGTTGTAAAAAGCATTTTACGCACGAATGGAAAAGTTACGCACGACGCCGCGTAGCGGCGAGTGCGTAATTCTATGAGTGCATAATTGCATTACACCACGTATTACCTACTATACTTTACCTACGACCACTACTGTAAATACTTAAAAACACATCGTCTTAAAATTAATAATTGATCTACCTACGGATATAGCCATAATTATTATTACTGTTGGAATACTGTAGAATAAAAATGATTTAAAATTTCTTCTGATTTGATCATATTTCTATAGTATTTGAAAATTATCAGTAGGTACGTGACTGAACGTAGCAACAATTAAAGTAATTGCTTTCGCACTATTTTTTTAACTTTAGATCAACAAGGGGTAATTTTTAAATACCTAATTATCTAAGAAATAATATTCTCATGAATAATGTCCTAAAAAGAAAAATTTTCGAGTTTAATTAAATATAAGAAATTTGGACTAACGATTTAAGTTAAAGCTCAAAATTCAGTGTTCAAGTTTCATTGGTTCACGTCAAAGATATTTCGAGCTATTTGCGTTAGTGCGATTAGATTAGAATTTATTTATTTATTTATTTATTTATTTATTTATTTATTTATTTAAGTTACACTACCTACATTGAGGAGTTACGAGTTGTCTAGAATTCTTATTGAAAATTGTGTTGAATGCAAAGTACACATTGTTGAAAATTAATAATAAATAAATTACTAATATTCTTACTGATATTACTGATACGATCGTAGATAAATATAGACAACACTGTGACAAAAGTTTCCAAAATGCAAACCTCTTCAGAGTATTCCAAAAAACAGTTTAACAAATTCTGCAGATAAAAACAATTAAATTTAAGTCAATTACTTCATCGAGAAATGCTTGCCTTACAAGTTACACTTAAACTGCTTTTGAAATGGTTTTGTCGTATTCCACTCTTCGAGCGAATTTCAGGATTTCAGAATACTCAGTGTATTCCTAGAAGTCGTCTTGTACCTACGGATATGCCTCAGACCGTTGAATTGTGAAGGAGGCGAAACAGTCATATTCGCCTACCTTTCCAATCCAAACAGAAAACCCGCCACGGTGTCAGAACTAATCGCCGTCGGCCTCGCAAATCAAAAAAGCCTCCACGGTGTCAGTTCAGACATCGAACTCGATACCGTCTGAGAGCAATTTCCGCGACTCTGCATCCTAGTGCGGACGTCGCCCCATAACATGACATCGATCCTCCCGGCGATAGCGCTCCCGAAGACCAATTTCACCGATGTTTCCAATGTCACCCGCATCGCGACCGATCTCGCCTGGGTCTGTCATCCCGGCGCTCAGTATCCACTGCAGCGACTCTTGCAACGTGCAGACGACCCCCGGCACGCTTCCGGGCGATATTTGGAAACAACCATCATTATTTTTACTCATCTTTCGAATTGGTCCAAGGACGCTATCGTCAATAACTAAAAAACTTATAGAGAGATCGGTGTCAAAATTTATTGCAGCACTCCTCAAGTCGCTGGCATTATCTCCTTAAAATTTCGTTCGAATCGTATGAGCCAAAACGCCGTTATACGGGAAAATGCGGATTTTACGTTTTCCGCGTTTTTAGCCGTTCTGCTCATTCGACCTCGGCCGAAACCTAGAACCACACTAGAGTATATTATATCCAAATTCGGGCCGAATCGTGCCACTACTAACGGCCAGCTAAGCCATAATAGGATTTCACGTTTTCCTAGCTGCCGCCGGAAGGGCCCGCGCGATCTCGGCTGAACCCTCCAACCACGGCACTACTTCGTGCCATGCATCACCAGTCCACTTTTGAACCAGATCCATGCAGTACAAGGACCTCCGTAAGCCCTTTTACGAAGACGGGGAAAATTTCACCACACTTTTCAATTTCCCCGTCTTTGGGTCGAAAGGACCGTCTTCCGAAGGTCCCATCGAAACAGCGATACCCCAGGCTCCTTTAGAGACCTGCGATACCGTCCGAGATTGAGCATTTCCGACGAAGACCATGTCTCCGATTGTGCCGGCTCCATCGAGAGACCCGCACCTCGGAACGGCGGTACACACATAGGCTCCTACGAGTCCTATAATTCAGATTCTATTGAGATCTGCAAATCCGAGACAACTTTCCTCGTCAAACCTCTAAGCGGTCACTCGTCGAAGCAACCTTCCTCGTCATACCCCTACGAGGCATTATTTTGCGACCTACGGGTCCAAAGCTATAGTACGCACGTCATTGCGGCGGCGTACTCAAAATTTAACAGAAATTGTCCTTGCTTCTCAGGGCTCCCTCGAGAGACCCTCCTTTAAAGTTGAATCAGTGTTTCTACAAGACTTTCGGAGCAAAAGAGCTTGCTCCGACATTGTCGTACGGGGTAAGATGTATCCCTGCGACGCGACATCCAGTGCTACGAGGATTGGTGCCCTCGAAGGTACAACAAATAAATCAGATCGTGATTCTATGATCAAGACTGAGCTGGACGAGACCTCGTCCCCATCCGGTGTGACCAGCGGTTACACGGACTGCCCTCACGCCTGTTTGCCGGCGAAAGATCTCCCGACACTCCGGGTGAAAGAGGAAATGGCCTCCTTCCCCAACGCTATCTCGATGCTGCGTGAAGAGTCTGAGGGACCGAAGGTGGTAGCTCGCGGAAGTACGCGGCACGGCGCAGCCACAGCGCCGTATGCGTTGAGGTCCGCTGCTACGCGGGTTACTGATACCACCTCGACCACTCCTCACGATGCACTCACGGAGACGAGTAGCACGCACAAGTTACGACGAAGTGGGTCACCCACAGATACTCGGGACGAGGTTATACCTACGTACCAACTGGTAGGGTCCGGGGAATCCCATGAGCCCTTCCACAGTTCGCGGTTCGGCCCCAATATCGGCCTACTTCCGACGTCGGGTGTCCCGGAACGTGGAGCCGTTGGCACCGGCGATACAGTACAATCAGCATTTTTACGAAATGGTACCCAGCGGGAGCAATGCGCATCTCGTTCGGGTGCCATAGCATGCGAAAACCCCTTAGCCGACTATGTCGTAGGTGACGTAGCCGGCTCTTTCATCTAAGTCTCATGATTTTCCCCGAACATTCGATAACCGCCTAAGTGGTCCTTATTTAGAAAGTCTAACCCGACACGGCGTTCGACGTGGGGCACGACCATCGTCGTCGAGATCTCCCCCACGAGCTCGTGTCCTAGACACCACGTCTGTAGGCCATATCCACCACAGACCACAGTCGTTTGAGAACCTAGCGGGACCTGGTGTCCAAAGTGGAGCTCAATTCGAACTTCTTTTGTCTCCGCTGCGGACCCATGTTACGGAAACCCATCCAAACGATCATAATTCACGACATGGCGCTCGACGTGGGGCTCGAAGCTCAGCTTCGACGTCTTCGCGACGAGCCCAGATTGCTGAATCACCTCACAATTCTCAATTATTAGGCACTTCAGATCATATTACACGACAGTTTTCCACTTATATATGAGAACTGACATACGATACCTTATTCAAATTTGGTCACTTGGTGCGGGAAGCATTAAAAATCACCTTTAAAATATTTATTTTGCTCTGCTTTTTATTGTTTGGTTTTCTGAATAATCTGTTAATTTTTCACAAAAAAATGCTTCTCCTCAATTTCTCTTAGAATTGCTGGATTTCGAGTAGAACAAGAGATGACTCAATTTGCTGCTTCGAAAAAAAAAGAAGCCTTAGAGACTAATTGACTGTATATTTGGGAAATTAAACATTTTAATAAGTATTTTTATAATTATATTAATA
>NW_019416306.1:2137542-2144014 GCF_000390285.2 Anoplophora glabripennis | reverse complement strand
TTATAATTATACTAATTCTTCCAAACTGTGTAAGTTTGGAAGAATTAGTAAAATATTATTTTTGGTATTCTTCCAGTTTTCTCCCCAGATGATCTGTCTGCAAGAAAAAAATATTTTTTAACAATTCAGTTGTAATATTTGTAACAAAATATTTTTTTCCCATATAGGTATATACGGTCAATTTGGTACCTCAAATTTGTTCTTCGGAGTTGATAATGAAATCTCCTATTTTTCCAGGAAATCTAGTAATTTTAAGAGAAATGAATAACACATTTTTTATAATAATAATTAAAAAATTAAAACGGGGAAAATAGTTTTTAAAAACTGGAAGACCCACTTCTCTCCAAACTCTACTGATACAGGAATAGTATATTTGTGGATGATTTTTATTCCTTCCCACGTATATATAACATGTACCAAAATTGAATCAGATATCATATACACTTTAACACCCTGTAACTATTAACGGACTAGGTTAAGTTGCCTTAAATTCAATTATTTTTTCTCTGAGAAGTCTGCTGACCATAACTTTTTGGGACACCCTGGATCATCGTCACTTTACCCACATACAATTTGTGATTCCATTTATCCAACTGTGTATCAATGTAATCGTGCAAATCTTTAAAACATATTTTATTTTGTTGAATTTACATTTCTTAAGAGGAATAATTGGCGGATGCAAGATGGCGTCTCGTTTTTTATCCGACCAGTCCACATTCTAAAGTAGATGTTTATGTATATGCAGAATTAGCATAATCTAGGAACATTAATATGTCAAATAGCACGGATCACGCATAGATAAATGAGAATTTAACTACCGCCCTACAGAACCGGACATATAATAGACAAACAGACTAATAACGAAAAGGGATTGTGCTATTTTTATCAAATGCTGAACGGTATTATTAAAATTAGATTTAGAGGAATAGTTATAACGTCGTTAATTTTTTTCTATGCCAAAATTTATAAGTTTCAGCATATTTCCTGTTTAAACTTCCTCAGGATATTTGAAAGCCAATAAAAAATATCGACTGTGCTCGCACCTTTTATCTACCTACAAGAAATTAAAAGTTACATAAGTAGATACATTTCAATGAAACCGAAGACATTTGAAAAAACTCATTTTGACATGACGGACATGTGGCAAAAATATTTGGCATAATTACGTTCATTAACACCTTGTATATACGTTGTGTTCTGATTGGGAAATCCAATATTTGCAACGATTTTAGTTTTTATTTTTAGTCAATGTCTTCAGAAGTACTACAACCCTGCAGCTTGTAGTACCGAGTACCATTTTCAATTTAGCACTTATTGTTTTTACTACATTGTAACGTCTCGTATGGGTTGAATGATGTACCTACTCTACTAGCTCCAGCCTTGATTGTCCATGAACGACCAGTGTTTTGTGATCAAATACTTTACGTTTTCTGTCAGCATATGATAAGCTGTAACACTATTGCCAAATCTATAGTTTGGGTTTCGAGCATCCCAATTCTCTTCAGGTATTCTCTTACTATTTGATCACAATATGAAGAGAACTATATTTAACTGATATTTATACGCCAATTCGTTTAGTAGACAATGGTACTTATGAACCCATCACAATCGTCTCGATTGTAGTTCTTCTCTTAGTTTCTCTTGAATAGGGCCCTTGGTGGCATAACATTTCCATCAAATCAAAATTAAGCTACTGCAAAACATTTGCGGTGTATGTCATGCTGTACAAGTTTAAGATCTGCTTGATTATTTTTTCTGTACATTTCTTCGTGTACGACAAGATAACTGTTTGTTATTACTTTTGTACTGTTACATAATATGTTCCTAGAGATTTTTTCCTCTTGTATCGACACATTGAACGTGAAGTTTTAGATCCTTTTGGACAACGAGATATCTTCTATTTTAAGACATGAAGATCAATTTATTTTTATAATATATAGATCTAATCAGTCGAACAAAGAAACTAAGAGAAAAAAAACTGCGCGATTTGATATCTATTATATATAATTTGTAAGCCAATAACATGTAACACGCTTAGCGATAAATTACGACATAAAATTAATTGCATCCCATAATTATTCATATCCCATGCCTATACGATGATTATATTAATTAAAGTGAAAAATAAGTTACCTACAACTTAATTAAAGTAGGCTTAATAAACAAAAGAAAACATTATGCAGAAAGTTTTAATGTTGTTTGATTATTCCCATATATTATGTCGGTACGTACAGACACTGCAAAAATCATTTACGCACGAACATGTAAAATCAGGTAGCGGTAAAGTTTCTAACACGCAAGTGTTAGGGAATTATTAATCGTTAAACGAGTAGAATGCGTTAACTGAACTACAATTTAACTGTCTGTTCATACAAATACTAACGGCAGTAGCAGCCTTATAAATACCAGAATGTTTGTCAAGTAAAAATGGTGCGACTGTACGAGTTAATATAATAATAATATGTGGTAATAAAATAATAACTAATATTATTTCAACATAAATGAATTTCAATTCATCTAGACTAATGTAAATTATCTTATAAAAAAAAATCGAATTTAAATTTGACGGAACCTCGAATTGCGAGAATTCAAAAATTACATTGTAGTATTCTTTCTTCTTTTAGCAACACGTAATACCTTAACAGATATTTAATTAAATCCTTTCCATATTCGGATAAATATAATTCAATTATTTTTTTAATGATTCATTAAGTTTCTGCTAATGGTGTTATGAAAACATTCGTGGCTCTAATAAACCCAGAGTACCAATAAAGCCCTGTCGCACTCATATGATGTTCTAATGAGCCTATGAGATCATGGGATTAACATTAAGATGAATCTTATTGTTATAGTCTTCCCGATCTCAATTCAAGAACCAAGAGGTTGGCCTTATATACCAGATTCGGTCGCTGACGCAGCAACTCGGCATTAAAATATTTGAAAAACTCGTTCCCATATTTATTTAACCATATTCGTATACAGGTCTGGTCGCCCAGTTGAAGAATGAGCGCGCGGGAAAACGCGGCACAAACACAGCCGCACTGGGCGACCTGGGCATAAATTCAGTTGTCAACAAATGGTCTAGCAGTGCAATAATGCGGAATTTGGTGTGAATCGGGTAATTTTAATTTATTCATTCATATTACAATTGTGAAAGGGATATTTTGTTTACTAATATTGTTACAACATGGGATTTTGGAGACCTTTTGAAACGGAACAAAACGAAATTTATCATCAATATAATACAATTGTTTGAGGACATAAATAATTAAAATATGTTGTGGGTCAAATGAACATAAATACATTATATACAAATTATTATAATTTTTTACCTTGAGCAGAAAACTTTATTAGGGACGCCTATCAAACTCATTAAATTTTATTGTTAGGCGTTTTTATACATCTTCAACTGACTTCGGAAAGACTATACTAGGTATACTATTAAGCTGGATCCAAATATTCGTCAAACATAAATTCTTCAAATATTTGCAGATTATTTTGCAAATATCAGGTTGTATCTTACAGATGATGTGCTGATATGCAATACGAGTAAATACTCCCAAACATTCAAGAGATGTTGAAGAATTTAGATAAAAATATTTGCTTGAAGTGTTGATAATGATGTTCATATACTTGCGCATTATTTTATTTGAAGCGTCTTTATTTATCCTCCTCTAAGCGAACTGTCTCATATCACATATCGTACAACGTCGTTTTCAAACGGCCAACCGAGTGGCACTACCGAGCAGTTATCAATAGAGCTGTCATAATTAGCCGCGCACCAAAGGCGTGAGGATCATCAACATAAAATAAAGTGAATAATAATGATAAGATTTATTGTCATTGTGAAACACGTAAATTGTCTTTCGCATCGTTGCCATCGGTTCCCCAATCTGGATGGAATCTGTTATAGATCGCATCATCAGGTATGTTTCTACCTTTGTTTCAGCGAAACTTATTCGCGGTGATAAAATATCTTAATTTGAAGAGAACGACCGTTCGATATCTACTGATGTAATATTTGCATAATTAAATAATTTACCACGGTTGTCCGACATGGTAATTTCCACTCGGAGTTGTATTTATTCCAGTAGGAATGAAATGTTTTATTATTTACTATATCAAATGGTAGTTTACATGCAATGAGTATGTAGATTAAATCAAACATAAATTAAGTCTTCTGGTTTTAGCCAGTTTTTTATATGTGGGTTGTGCACTGTTTAATATTTATTACTTTATGTTTATTAATATTTATTTTAAACGTTTTTTGTACATATACAAGTCTGTACATTATTGTCTATATTTTTTTAATAAAAGAAAGTATTGTTCGTTATTTAACTTTGTTTACTTACTACGTTCGGCATAATTACACACAGTTATGCATCAAAAGACAATTAAAATCGTAAAAGAAATATTTCGATTACCTACAGGACAATCGGCGACTAAACCGACAAGTAGGCCGTTGACGTGGCTGACTGACGGCGCCAATGACTAGCGGACCGATTGTGACAGCTCTAGTTATCAGTTGAGATCTTAGAGCATATACTACTGGAGGCAGCGCCTCAGTGGCCGAGAGTGTAGCGGAGGTTTAGAGAGAGAGAGAGAGGGGGGTATAGGAGAGAGTATGCTATCTCCTATACCTCTCTTTCTAAAGCTCCGCTACACTCTCGGCCACTGGGACGCTGCCTCCAGTAGTATATGCTCTAAGGTTGAGACAATTTCATACATTACTGATTAAGTTAAAGGACATAATGCCAAGATTTTTAATTATTATAGAATATCACAAACCACGTTTAACAATAAATATATCTAAATCGTTTGCTATCGCTAACATATAACACGAAAAACCTTCAGTACAGAACTATTGAAGTCACTCGACTCGGCCACTAAAGTGACCCGTGTGAAGAGATTCCAGCAAAGTGGTTCTTGGAATTTTCATACGTAACATATTGGCACTATTTTCCATTTCACTAACACTCATTGCATGAGCAACACGTTTCTTCTGCATGCATCGACAGCGCTAAAAAATACATAATATTATATTATTAGAAGCTTGGTTTACAAATTTATCTCTTTTATTTTTGCTGGACACTTGTTTTCTATATTGGATAGTATCCTACAGACTGCCGCATATAAACGCTTAACTTAGAAAATCATTTAAGATCGTTGTCTCTTTTAGCTGCCAGTAAAGCTTTCACCAATGAATATTTCGACTAAAGACCTGATGGTTTTAAATGCTGTGTCCTTTCCTAAAAATAAGCAAGGAACATATTTCTCGAAAAACAGACCCATCATCGAATCGTTTGTAGGTACTCTAGTTCATTTTAAAGTTGATGTTATTAGTGTGAGATCTCTGACATTTTTTTTGCACGGGAGTATTTCGAAGCTCACCGCGAACCAGTTTACGAATCAATTATATTAAAAAATAAAAATATCACAAGCGAAGAAGCCTCATTTAATATAGTTAGTTAATAAAGCAATTTTCTTTCTAACCGGTACCACAATAACTCGTTACGGGGGAAGTTATCTGGTAAGAAATTACGTTAACTGCACGTAATTTTGCTACAAGTCTCGTGTGACCGAGCACTGATTATAGTAATCTTCACTCGCCATCTTAGATATGCTATATATTAATGGCAGCATATATTATGCGCCCCTAAGAAGCGATAACCGATCGTTTCGATAGCTTTGGACTAGAAATGAGGTAAATGACTGTTAATCAACTCAAACACTACACTACTACCCTGAATAACAAATTGTGGGAAAACCAATTACAGAAGTAATGAGAAATATCTTATCTGTGAGATATTGTATAACAAAAAAGAAATACATATCTATACAAGATGTTGTTTGTAACTGGGCCATATTAATTTTTAATGGATTTTACCTTGCATGTCTAAATTAAAACTAAAATACTAAAATAAAACGGAGAGGAAAATAAAAACTTTTCGATATGTTACAGTTTCTGTTCGCTAATATGGCAAATAAAAGAATACCCCGCGTACTTAAATATGAAATTCACATAAATGTGTAAATGCTATAATTTTTTCGTTGTTATTTTTTTTTATATTAAAACAGTAATAGCAGAATACGTACAATAATAATATGGTATTATATATTACTTTTAAAAGTGTGTCAGAGATAACAGAAGTCAATTTTGTCTCGTGTTGTTATTACCTATAGTACGATCGTATACGATGCAAAGTAGAGCAAAAAATTGTCGGTCTTTTATCAAAGGAAAATCGTGTCATCATTTTTAGGAGGCGTAAGATGAACCGTTTCAAATTTAAAATGAAATTGAATGTAAAATCTGAAATACCGCCGCATACGCACTGTGTTCTGGTACTAGCTGTAGTCGGCCAGGTGCATCGAGTGTACGAAGTGGTCGGTTATACGTCAAATACTAACCTGGCGAGCTTGATCGTAGAGCAGGGAACAATAAACAGTGGCGCGTACAGAGGTGAAATGTAGT
>NW_019416306.1:2075937-2137133 GCF_000390285.2 Anoplophora glabripennis | reverse complement strand
AAAAAAAAATATGTAATTTTGAACAATAATTTATTTATTTAAGATAATAACTTTTAAACATTGAAATTATGAAATTACAGTAATCTACATACATTTTGGATTGGTAAAAGAAAATTACCCTGGCGTGACACTTTTCTTCAAAAATATTCAATACAAAACCTGTACAGACGCCACTGGCAAAAATAATAAAATTGTTTGTACATCAGAAAATGCATCTCGATGAATAGAAGGCGTATACCAAATTTGAAAAAATATGTAGGGTAATACCAAAGTTATCACGAAAAAAGGTTTTTTCATAAAACTTTAGCACCCTGCAGTTCAAAGGTTAAGACATTTAAGACATATGTTCATATGAAGATTTTTTCTTAAAGTGGACCCAAGAATAACCTCCTTAAATATTAGCACGTTATTAAGAAACTCTCACTTTTGATTCAGTTGTAATTAGAATCCATTTTTTTTTGAGAAATAATAATTATTACAAATGTATATTATTTGTATGAACTGAACTGATGAGAACAAACTGTTTTGGTCACATCAAAATTTTTTTTGGATTTATGAGAACAAGACACAGACAGTACAATTACACACTGATTTAAATTATTTCATACAAATACATTTTCATATAATATTTGTTGAAATCGTTTTTACGTAGTGTATTTTCTTATTGCAAAGAAAGGTGCGAGGTAGGTACCTATCTCGCACCTTTCTTTGTATCTCGTATCTCAAAAATGTGTAATTTTTCAGTCTAAACATATTCTGTTATCAATAAACATGGCTTTGAACTTTTATGAAACCAATGTGCTATTACGTTTAAAGATTGATATTTATGTTGATAGTTTTAGAGGTCTCTACTCTACATATGTTTACTCAAGTCGTTTACAGTATATCATATAAATTGATGTATTCTTAAATTATTTGTGTTAACATTTTTTGCGCGTATATTAAGTAACGTTACACTTATGTCTTTTGCTTCATGCCCATTACAAAGTAATTAACAATTATAAACAACCGATATTTAAATTTGATAAAAGTGCAATTGATACATCGTTTCAACATAAAATCTTAAAGTTAATCGAAACTTTTCATTAGATCGTTATATTTTGAACGCCATTGATTAAAATAGAAAATAGAAAATTAATAGAGCGTTTTGAAAAAACATGGCATAATTTCAGAGGCTCGTAGGACGACAAAACTCAGATAATTTTATTGTGTGCATGGTTCTATTTATTGTTTTTTGTTTAAGAACAAATTATAGCATGTATTTCTTTTCATAATACAATATATTGTATTAAAATTTCGTAGAAATAGGAGTGCTAAATTCATCGTTGTTATTGTCTGAATTTATTTATTTGTGGCATAGTTTTCACTTTTTTCTTTATTTTTTGAGTATTTTGCCACCTGTGAATAAATTTATGTGCCAAAATGATCAGATAAGTATTACTTTTATGAAAATAGTTTTGCTTAACCAAAAGTCTCACACTGAAAATGCAGACAAAATATAAAAAACACATCACTATATCGCGCCCTTTAAAAAATGTTAATATTTTTCTGTCTGTTTTCGTCTTCTGAACTTAGCTGACTTTTCGTTTTAGTTACTTTTGACAGTTTACATTTGTTTGCTTTTATGTATTTCCAAAACTAGAGCTATCACATAATGTTTATTTTAATACCTATTACTTTATCTTTTAAATTCAGTTCATAGGATAATTTGAAACATCTTTCACCATTCAACAAAATAACGCTGTCTCTTTTAATTTCCTTTTAAAGGTATTATTTTCTTTTTCCAAAAGTTTAGCCGAACCTCGTTGAATTATATGACCGTTTTCCCAAGCGTGATCGCAAATTTTTTGTTTATCAAATTCACGTTTTTTAATGTATACTTTGTGATCTAATATTCACAGGTCGAGAAGTCTCTTTCACTTATTGTTTTTTGTATTCACAAGGAATGCTATAATGCAATTTTTAAAGCATTAGTTGTCTGGAAAACTGTCCTAATGTTAAATTTACTACATCCTATTTTTCGATAGTACAGGAATGTATAGAATTTTTATTGTAGATGTAATTTTTCATTGTTGTCTGAGATAATTTGTCTTACTTCCAATGTTCCTAAAAACTGTTTCAACAAAATTCTTAGGCTATTGATAGTTTATTAGAACATTTTTTTATGAATCATTCATTACCTATTAACAATTTTATCTTTTGAGGAAACCAATTTGGCTACAAAAAACATTTAACTATATTTTCTTTATATCAGTATGATAATTTAAATTGTGATGAGTTGGTTTTCTATAAACACTTGTTTCTAAATAGGTAGTTGCCATTTTTTTTAAATTAAGATATCTGGAAAGAGTAATGTATTGTAGCTTTCTATTTCCAAAGTAAATTATTGGTTCCTTGTTATAAATAATTATTTAGAAGTACATTTAGTTCCTCAACCGTAAATACCAAATTGCAAAAATATCGTCTACCAATCAATAGCTTTTTTATTTAAATTCTTTTCAATTAGGTATTATCTAGAATCTAGATATCTTAGATATCCTTTCAAAGAAAATGTTAAAATAGTTAACTGCACTGTGTGGCAGTTAATATTTAATTTTACATAAAAAAGATACTGTTGTTGAAATTGCTGAAAATGTACCGTTTTCGAGAAAAATGTAATTAACTGTATAAAAAGTCGATTAGGTATACTACATAATAACCTTATTATTAGAGCTTATACTTTTTTTATTAATCAAGTGGTTTCCCAAAATAGTCACAATTCCATAGGAGCAAACATTTTTGTCCTGTTTTGAAAGAGGATTATAAAAAACTTTGTAAAGTATTGAAGAAACCAGTGACGTGTGCATTTTTTCCTAAAAATTATATGAACATCACCGCAGTCACCATCCGAATGGATGGATTCTAATTTCTATTAAAACATGACTTCAACATTAATGTGATACAAATTTGAGATAAAAAAAATTAAAAAAAGAAATTTTCAATGCTCCTTGTCTCACAAACGGAACGTTTTAAAATACAGGGTGGTCCGAATTTTATGCAGGAGACTTCGAGGGTAGATAGATATCTTTAAAATAATATGTGTTTGCCTTATAAACATAGGTCTGGAACGGCCCCGTTTTAGAGATATAGGGTGTTGAGGTTTTTAAAAAAAATTTATTTTTTGTTTATATTGCACACTACCTCACAGGTGGTGTAGAAAGGAGTGTAAATAATTTTGTTGATGTGCTTACAAATTGCACTTTCTTTTAAACATAAACAAATATTCTTGTAATATTATCGTTAGAAGTGTCTGCCACAAGGGGATTGTATTGGTATGAATAACTTGAGAACGGCGAATTTTAGGGAAAAAATTAAAGTCACTTTTTTACGTATTTTGTGCATAAAAATATAAATCAGTTACAATGATATGTAAAAAATGCAGTGGCGTAGGTTGTTTTGTAAAAAAGGGGGTGACCCCTGTCCAGTTGTACACCACTGGTGTTAAAGCTCATATTTCAGGAAATATAAGGCCTATTATCATATATTATAGTACCAAATTTTATTGAGATCGGTTAATAGATTCCGGAGATATAAACAAAAAATCAATTTTTTTGACAAATTCAACACCCTGTATCTCTAAAACGGTGCCGTTCCAGACCTATGTTTATAAGGCAAACACATATTATTTTAAAGAGATCTATCTGCTCTCGAAGTTTCCCGCATAAAGTTTGGACTACCCTGTATATGTCATGTTTTTTTTCTTATAATGACCAGCTGTTCAATTAGAATTTGTACCATTTTTGGATAATTATAAAATTTTGTGTAATTTATAATATGTGGCACACAAATTACAAGAAATTAAACCTCAAATAAAGTTATGTTCTAAATCGTTGCTGGGAAGAAGCGTAACTAGAGTCCTCTACAAGACAGTCGAAAACTAACAACACTGATATATTTAGCATCCTCAGAACTTATTGTACCATATTTCAATTCAATACATTGTTTTTTGAAACAGATGTAGTGGAAACTTTAGTGAAAAGACCAGGTCTGGTGATCTGCATTTTAAAACAAGAAAATAGACCAAAAATTCGTCATATTCTCTGGATTTTACAAAAGTGTATATCACCAAGATAACAAAATTGTGTACATTTCAGAAAACGAATAGTATACAGGGTGTTTCATTAAAAAACACACGAAAATGTATTTTGTCACACTTTTTGTCATTACTTATGGTGTATAATTTTTTGAATTGCCTTAAACAATTGCGTATCACCCAGTTAGTTTTGTATTTCTAAATTAAAAAAAAAGCAAAGAGGTTACATTTAATATAATCAATCACATTGCTCGTCAAATTGACAATAAAATCAAAGTCTTACGTTTTTTAACCATTTTTCATATACAGCGTGATGATAAAGTTTGGGGTTATTTAAAATCTAGGATATACTTCAGTCGACCAAACAACTGAGAATTCGTGCTGAAATGGAAAAAATCAGCTCAGAAATTATTGAGCGTAGTGTGCAAAGTGTTTACACTCGCGCGGACCAGTGCCAAATTGTTGGTGGACGACAATTTGAAAATTTACGTTAAATTTCGATAATTATATGCATTTGTTTCGGTTCCAAGTACAATTTCTTTTATAAAAAATCACATTAAATAATTTTTTGAAATAAATGTCATTTTCTCGCAATATCTCGCTTGAAATTTGAGATAGACCTATCACTGTACTCGTAAGAGAAAGCTTTATCCGCAAAAATATACAGGGTGTTCCATAAGAAAAAACAAATTTATTGGCCGTCCAGCTTTTCTAGGTCACCCTCTATATAACTGAATCATCTTAAAAGATGCCCCTCCCGAGAACAAAATCGACCTGTCTCGGCGTTTTTTTAAAAATCTCTCAGTATAAAAGTTATGAATTTTGTTCCAAACTTTATCATCACGCGGTATACCATACTTCACAGATCGTTATCCAATTCGTACCTAAAACATTGTAATCGAGAGGTACTCTCGCAACTATTTTTATTTTTAATATTTGTTGGAATGAAACTGTCGTAACCTTAAATTTCATTGCACAGCTCTATTTTATTTTGTCAAAATTTCTGTCTTCCACATGCAAATGCTCAAATCAAAACCTAAGCTTTTGTAATAAATAACAAGAGATTTAATTAAATCTTAAGTTCTAACAACATTATTTTCCAGTGTAACCATAATTAACTTCATTATTCATTTATACAATATCAGCTTCTCTAACAACGCTATATACTTAAATAGTTATTATTTGCATCTAGGTTTCTGGTTTATTAATGTTACAAGTGTTAGTGAAGTCATAACGTGTAACGTGTAATTATGTGTTACATTGAAGTCGATCGAGTAAATGGAACTAGACATGCAGTAGGTAAGTAATATCACGTACCTACAAGTTTCATTATTGTATGGAATCACATGCATGTTCTAGTAAAACGCGTAAAACTGTTTAACAAATAACACTAGGTGATGAAATGTTAGACAATTACTTGGGTCGTTACTAGAATACATTTTTATTTGTATCCTCCTATTCGTTAGTTTGAAATGGCGACTAGCTAATGAGTACATAAAAAACAAGCTCGACGTAATAATGTGATTAGTGTGCTTGTTCACCGTTTTATAATTATTATTATATGTTATTATACCATCTTCTATTTACCCACACATCAACCTAGTGTTTCCATACAATTTGGAAATACGTGCTTTTCTGATCTATAAAAATTTACTTTTTACTCACATAATATTGTTAAGGTTGGCGTGTTATAAATAAGAAATCGCACTTTTAGTAAGACAATGATAAAACAAGCAGATCCATCCAGCAAGTGATGAAGCGTAACGCTAAACTAGACCAACTGCCTTTAATTTTTCGTATTGAAAGATCACAGAGAACATGTAAACATCAGAAAATGTACCTTTCCTGTGTTTTTAAAGATACTCAATATTTTTTATTAATGCGTGTGTTAATTTCTTAAAAGCAATCTGCGGGGTGTGATTATGTTTACAGTACTGTACGCAATTTTCTGTATGTTCAACAGGCGTGCAAAATCAGGAAGATAAATATACCAGGTAAAAGCATGATTTTTCCCTTATTTTAAATGTATTGACAGTTGTCTTATATCCTGAAGAAAACTGGTACAGTGAAAAGATATTGTTTCTAACTTGCTTAGATTTTCTAAAATGCTAGACAACATGCGCATACATACGCCTTCTTTAAGTAGGTATATACAGTATATTCTGTTGTAGGTACACATGCATAGATACTTATTCAATTTATTTATTATATCTACTTATTAACATTAGAATATAAGTATGAAAGATATTTTAATTAGCCATTATTATGAGTCACTATAATTTATTTCATCTGCAGAAGCTAAGAATGTTCACGCTCCTACAAATTTTATGTAAAATTACATACTAGAATATTAGTTATTTTAACACCATATTAATGTAAAATTAGCTTGTATGGACAAAATTACATTAAGAAATATTTTTTTATTCTTATGTTCGCCCTAAACTTGAATATTGTTGAACCATTTATAGGCGTTACAAAGTTGATATTGAATCGATACAAAAAAAAGGTTGGAACGTTTCAAAATGGATGGTGCTTATCCTGAAAGAGGTGTTGCTTCTAGGCGCTTAAAAACAGATTCAATATAATCAATTTAAACTCAAGGCACAAGTATGCTGCACTTTCTTTTCTACATAAGCTCTTGTAGGTATGGCCAAATTGATTGTCAGGATCTCCTAAGTCAAATAAACTTTGCTGTGCTTAGGGCAACGATTTTACATAATGTAATGTTTTATTGTGATGCACCGAGAACAAATTTGTTGTTTAAGTCATCAATTTTTACGATATGTGATAGTTATAATAGGCTTATTGACTTCCGTGATATTAATATATTCTTTAAGGCAATACATACAGCTGTTAGAAATTTGAATGATGTCTGTACCTAATAATTAGTAGCACACATACGTAATTATAGTTAGCTGGATGTATTGTTTGGATAAAAGTCTAAAGTCTATTTTATTATTGCTATGACTATTTTAAGTAGGTATTCTACTTTCATTAGTAGGTACAATGTTTGTTTTTTCTCTTCTGAAACTAAAAAAAAAGCTACTGTTGATTTTTATCAAACTACTATAAATATAAACAAAGAACTTAACAATATGAATTAGGAGGTATTTTCAATCACTTAGTAAGAATTGAATTAGTCATATTTTGCTAATGAAACATGGGCCTATACCGTTTTTTTTTCGGATGATTTCTATGCTCATATAGAGAACATTCGTTATGAAAAACTTTCCAAAGAAATTTGCAAATTCAATTTGCGGTAGCCCCCCTTAATATCTCAAAAGGCAAAGTAATTTTTTTTATAACCAGCCCATAAATTAAAAAAATTAAATTTGTTTCGTAGTTATAGTAAGTTATTTAAACTTTAATTTGATGCTAACATTTTATTTTTTTATATTACAAGAAAAATTCAAATTTAAAAAAAATAAGAAGGCTGCCTTCATTTTAATTTTTATTTCCCAAATTTCGTTCAAAACTTTTCCGTCATAAACAGCTATATACACCTATAAATCATCTCCTAAAAATAACGAGAGTTTCACATTTCATAATCAAAATATGACGATTTTAATGATCAAAACTTAAGTAATAAATAATACATTTGTTAGTAATAAATAATACCTGTGTTACTTTGCATACAATGGACTGTTGGCACTGTAAATGTTGTAATAATATTATATTATACAATGATACTTCAAGTTGCATGTTTTTAAATTGATGTAATCTATATTCTTCAACAGTCATGTCAAACAATTAGAGCTCTTTGCTCATTAATTGTTTTACTTGTTAATAACACGAATTAGAACAATTGAATCTGATATTTGTAATTCTAAAAAAAAATATGTTTAATACAAACATTAAAAATTCGAAAAACTGTACGTAAGTTTCTGTTTTTGTTATACCAATCACATTCATACTTATACTGTGAAAAAATATAAATTTTTATAAGCCATATAATTAAAAAATATTAGAGGATACTTGCTTAAATATTATTATGAAAATAAACGTACTAATGATAATATTCTAATATTATAAAACATGATTGTCAAGATAAGGTTGATACTGAATTCTGATCAACCAACATTTAATGACGTCTGGTATAACAATAAGAATTTATGTAAATATAATTCTTTTCCACAAAATACAGTGCCGTTCTATATTGTCTCTCAAAACTTTTGTAAGTACCTACCTACCTATGTCAGAAAATAAAATTTTCTGTTTACACTTTTTTCCAAAAATGTTCACTAAGAAAGATGTGCTCTTTAACGGGATATGACAATATCATACATTTTCTGCTTATGTACCGTGTGATTTTTTAAATCTGAAACTTTAAAAAATCTTAAGGAATATAGGTAAACTCCACAAAACAATATCCATAATCAAAATTTAATCATTACATGGAGCGAATACTTCCTTGTAGTTGGGGCGGGAGATAACTTTGAAATTTTAAATAAGAATTCCTATTTTTTTTATTACAGATTCTGATTCTATGGTTAAATACGACTGTAATCGACGAAATTCAAATTTTTTATTTCTCCTACTGAGAACCTATTACAGCATATAATTCTGCAATACGTTTGCAATGAGATACCTACAACATTTTCGCTGATAATAGTTAAAATTAACGCTAAAGCAAATTTTATTTCTCAAATTATCGATTACTGAAAAATGACTTGTCAAGAAACTATTATCGTAATTCAGGACAGGTGTCCTTTTGGGATACTTGGCCAACGCCATTTCGTTCGCCAATGACTAGTCTGCTTCCAAATAGATGTAGGTACTTTTTTTGTATTTTGTTTTAAAAATATCATCTTCTGTTAAAAATATGTTTTATAAAATTGTTTTATTATGTTTACATTTAACGTTTATTTTCTTTCTGTTTACGATCCCTGTGTTATTTCTTTCTTGGTGTGTTTTGTAAGTGCAAAAAACAACTCATGCACATCAAGCACCCCGAAGGCAACAGAAAACTACAAAGTCCACATCGTTGTTACTGGGTTAAGTTAAAAGTAGTTTATTCACCAGCCATTTACAATTCTACAGGTAACAATTTCCGAGTTATTATTATGATAATTGACATTTTTTGTGTGCTTTTGTGGTGCTTATTTTTCTAGATATTTAAGAATTTCAGGTTAAAAAAATCACCCGTTAAATCCTTATGGATTTCTGTATAAACAACTGGTTACTAGGTAACCTTGTATGCCAAGTGCTTTGCAATTATCGCAAATAGACAACGAGTATGTTGCACACACACTACATTCAGCATACCTACACTTTCACTGTCAACAATTTTTCTATTTTTTTAACCAATATGAAAAGAGCACTTTACCTATACGCAGAGAAACAAAAGGTGAAATATATTTTTTTTTCAAACAGTTCATGTACGAAAAGAATCTGTACTTGGAAAATCTACTTTTCCTTAATCATAATATGTACCTAATTTTATGTTCAATTTAATTCAAAATTAACCATAATACAGTAAATTTTCAGTTATTTTTTGTTTCCACGTAGTAACATATGCATTCTACACAGAGTAACTGCTGTTAAATAAATGACATTTCGTCCTTGAGATTAGAAGTAGCCCGTCTAAAATTTTATAATCTGCATTTTGCACCACTGAGTCCTAAAGATAAAATCTACCTCTATATTGCTTTGACATAAATATTTTTGAACATTTAAACACAAACTATAAAAAAACTTTCCCTCTTTTCGATTCCATCCGCGAACGCACTGTACTCTAAAATATTACCTAATTTTTAGATACAAATTGTACACTGTTACACTTTTTTACTTCGTCACATCAGAATAAATTGTAATGTATTAAATGCTGTTCTCACCTCGGTTCTTCTACCTATTTGCACCACAATAACACCTACACTGAAAACTGAAATCTGGTAGAAAATCCAAATCATAAGAATGAAGCCACCACAACGGAATTATCCTGACTACCTAAGGACCCAAAATTTATTACGGGTGGCACAATTTTGCGTAAGAAATTTCTATTTTGCATATAATTTACAACTTTCCACAAAGTAAGTGGCGCACAGCATGGGCGCTTCCTTGTTCTATTATCTGATGGCCTATTTCAAACAGTCTTGAGCAATTTCTCTTTATTAATATGCAAAAATACCGGCACCATGTGCTAAAATGGGTCAGTGATTATTATTTCTTTAAGCTGTGTGGCTAAAAATGTTCCTTGTTCGTCTAGAAAATTACATGCTCAACAGTTGCAAAAAGGGCAGGAATAGATTTTCGACTACGTGAAATATGATTTATTGCCTAAATCTGCTAGCAATATGCAACATTTGAACAGATCATGAGTTAGTTCAAGTAGTGGATATTTAAAAAGGTAAACTGACGCAAACATTAAAAAACTGGAATCATTGATATCTACAGCGTACAACTAAAATATTTATTTAAATTTAACGAAGATGATGATATAAACATGTGTTTGGAAACATGACATTTACGAGAAACAAAATCTTTTTTTTTAACTACAAAAAATTAACGAAACGATTCCATTCAAATTTGGTCGTTAATTCCTGATTATCCACAAACACACGTACATGTCACAATTTTTTCGTATTCTTATCTAGGCTTAGCTTTAAGAGAAGATTTATTAATTTTCGCTATAATACTTCAGTCTCCAAGGTATTTCAAATTGGACTTACTATTATTACTAAAGCTGAACAGCAACAGGTTCATGTACATGAAGTATCTTCATTCAATTAAAAATAAATATATTTTTGTTCCGGCGTTTTAATATAAAACACCCTGTGTAAAATTATCAAAATATGGACCTATCTACCTATATAACATCCCAAAATTGAACTTCTCTAAGTATAATTGTCCCATAGGTATTAAACCACTACATTTATAACCTCATTTGTTTTGAGTTAAAATTTAAAAAATTGTGACTATTTTTAGAATACCTCGGAAACTCTTTGTTTAATTTTTTACTAATTTAACGTAAAAAGTACTGACGGGGACCATCATCATCAGGTTCAATTTCATGTAAATAAAAAGAATCAATGGAACTTCATTCTCGGGACCCTTTAAGAAAAAATAAATGATTTTCTGTGTAAAGCACACATAATAAACATATTTCAAATTTTCAAAAATTTTTCGTTATAAAAGGTATGTTGCAATTATGTTTTTACAATTTGGTCCAACTTTAAGTCAACTGAGATATAGGTTTCTAAATGTGTTGGTTTGAGGTCCTCATACCTAGCAATATGCAACAAGTGTACCTTTGGTGCTTAAAAATCATTTAAAATTTTAAATATCGTTATTTCTGCACTGTATAATGGCCTAACATCAATTTCTTTTATAAAAGTTCTCAAATAATGCAGTTTAAGTTTCTTTTTATGATCATGAAATTGCACCTGGTGACGAAGGTGTGCGTAAGTATTTTCCGTACTAGAAAGTACCTGAAAATAGTTTTAATTTTTCATCTTCTACACCCTGTATCTCAAGAACGAAGCATTTATCGATAAAACCCCTCTCACCCCCTCACCCCATTTCTTATTCTATTGATATCACTAGCAAGGGAACACTCTTCATCTACTACATAAGTACAGATTCATTTCAGACATCAAGAAAAGAATAAAACAGGTAAAAGGTTATTAAGTGGTTTATATAAAATGTACTCATTATTTGCAACTAGAATCTAAAATAATTACTTGAGTAATTTACACCTTGATATTTAATGGAGGCCATATAGAAATTAAATTAGTTCCTAATAGAAATAATATAACTATAATTAATCAAATTCATAAGGAATTAAATAACTTCTTCCACAACATAAACAAACACAAGAATAATAAATTCCACGGACTAATTAGTGACTTTAAAAATAACAGGACTGTTTCAAATATACTTATCAGTATAAGATCTACGATTAGAACAATTATCTATTAGATTAACAATCATGTACTTCTTAATCTACCTTACAATCTGTGCTAAAACACTGCTTAGTTTGTGTGTAATTATTTTTAGTAACATATCATACCCGCAATCTTAAAAGGAAGTTAATATATTATGCCACTCATTTAAAACGAATTTGTTGCAGTGTATGTTTTATCATAATTTAGACTAGAGAAGTAATTTTTAATGCAAATTTAATTTAAAAATAAAGAAATGCAAGTACCTATTGTTTTTTAAATTAGTTTCATTTTGTGGTGTATGACATAAATGATGCTGCAAAAATTTGAAATACCTACCTATCTATTTCATGTCATACCAATAATATTCGTGTTTCTTTCAGCAACAACACATTTGGCACAGAAAAGGCCATCTAAATCTATATGTTCTGGATTATTGCCACAAAAAAGGATTAAAATGACTGTGATCAGATTTGCTTCTTTAAATTTTCATACATATACAATGTCAAATTTGGTACAACTTTCATGCGCCCAGTAGCTAAAAATATGGCTTTAAGTACAATTTTCTATGAGTTATATTTTGGAATAACATTAATAACAATAATTTTCAAGATATATTAAATGCCATCTATATCTGTACTATTGTTCAATACAAGAACTCCATATTCTCTACTGGATTCAACAAATACTGCTTTTTTATTCTGCATTTAAAGTTATTCTTTAAAATTTTCAGATTTGTCGTTCAGTTCAGTCTTTACTGATATATTCTTCACCTTTAAAGTTTCTATTCATTAGTAACTTTTTCTCCTCTTTAATGCTATTTTATACAGGGTGTTTCCTTTTTAAACATACTAACTTTAGACAATGATGGAGAGCTTGATTTTGAACAAAACAGTTCATGAAAATTGATCAGCAATTCAAAAAAATGTTATACAATTTAAGAAAAGCGATAGCCGATTGGTTTAAAAAAAGGACACTGACTACCCATCTACCACGCCACTGGTGGTTGTATTGAATAGTTTGTAGGTCGGTTTTAAAGAATAGGACATACCTAATTTTGTTTCGTTATTAAATGCTGTTTTTTTAATATCAGGATAAAAAGGTAAAAAAAAATCGAGCCCAAACAGAGCCTAAGAAGCTATTTATGACCTATGTTCATATGAATTTATTTCATCAAAATCAAGTTCTCTGATACTGTCTTTCTGTTTGCTTGGAACATTTACTTTTTTTGGGAAATGATGATAGGTACGAAGGTTGAAACTTTCGACCTTGAAGGATGAACAACTAAAGGAAATGTTTAACGATTATCACAGAAATAGCTGCTGAACGTTCGAAAAATTTATTATCCTATTTTAAGTTAGAAAGAGCCCTGAATAATAAGTATCACGATTAGTAACAACAAAAACATAAAAAAGCATCATTAAATCATGAACATAATCCCTTAAATAATATTGGAAATGTACTTACTAAATGAGTTACTGCTGTCATCTAGTAAACTTTCACATGAAACTTTTTCACTAACCATCTCTGTCATTGTCTACCACTGTCTAATTTACCATATTCAGACGATAAAAAATTTGAGCACTATTTTTATAATAAATAATGTTCAATTTTGTGCAAATCTTTTGACGGTCATTTTAGGAATAATGTTAATGATTTTAAATTAATTTGTTTTTATAACAATTTGTCAAGTGATTTTTTGAATAAAACTTTTTTGCATTGTTTTTAGGTTGGTATATAGCAGCGGTCTTCAAACTTTTACGACTTGCGGAACCCGGTCAACATTTCAATTTTTTTGGGGAACCTCCACACCTAAAAAAATTCGAACACATTTTTCACACATTATATTATAATATAGGTATTTACAAATATTACGATTAACAAAATAAATATTCCACTATTTAAAAATTAAACTAAGACTTTAAATTTTAAAGTAAATATTTATTAGATAATTTAAAAAAGTAATAAATATAATCATGCTTGAATATTTTTACATAATTGAAATCGGGGTTATTGCCGTTAAGTTGCAATCGCATTTCAAATTCTGCATGTTGCTACGTACGTCTTGTTAAGATCTTATATTAACTTATACGCGTGTATCTACTTATAAAAATAAAGTTTTAAAAGTACCTTCCTATACATTTTTTTTTTAAATTTTGTATTATCGATATTGTTAATTACAAAATTTTGAATTTTTGATTGAGTCGCGGAACTCCTAAGAGGTTGTGGAGAACCCCAGGGTTCCGCGGAATACAGTTTGAATACCGCTGGTGTGTAGATATGTATCACGAAATTTTTTTGAACATTTAAGCAATTTTAACCTATTTTTTTCATATTCCTACTATGAATTTGTTAAGGAATATGTACCTATTTGACGCAAATAATTTTACTTACCTTTAGCTCCTATTCGGATTAATCCAAGGACGAGACGACAACCCTTATTTATTTCTGCAGTAATATATATTTGGACATGGTTAAATTTGTGAATGAAAACAATACCGACCCTCCTTTACATTCGAGTTAAAAATAAACGGTTTTATTACCTCACCTTCGCCTATTGAAATCAGATCAGTTTCCTTCCAGTATGCAAAATAGCAAGGTACAAGGAATTTTGCAAAGGTTTGTGTAAATGTAGATCGAAGGACGGGTTTGATATATGATGGTAATTGTGCCTTTCGGTCACTCCTCGACTCTCCTGCCATAAAATCATTTATACTTGACCAAAAGATAATTGACCACAAATTTACTGGGGATTCTGGGATTGCGTTTGCAACTTTAGTTTCAAATTAACATTTCTCAAGAGAGCAGGTTTAGTTAATGTAGTTTTCAACGTGCCTCTGCTTGGATATATAATTTAACGGATTGATATTTTAGATCCTATACGTAAATTTCCTAATCTAAGTAACAAATTAATAAAGTAATTTTTAATAGAAAAAATAGTTTCAAAAAATATTATTCCCACAGCGTAGAATAGCAAAGTGGGATGTTTATTATCTAAAATATTTCACTGATGCAATCATTTACTAATAACCTAATATTAATGAAGAATATTAAAATATAAAGTAGACCTCTACATCTTTCCGACGGAAGAAGGTACGAATCAGTTTTTAAATTTCTGTGATAAAATTTAAATTCATATTTTTCAGTTTCATTCGCACAAGTGAGTTTTTAGATTTTAATGTTTATTATAATTAAATAAAAAAAAAGTTTAAGTTTTTTAATTGTTAACTATGTAAGACATTTTTCTGCTAATGTAAATGATTAATGAACATTATTTTTGCAGTACTGCCATATTTTTGTTTATATAATAAATAATAGCAAATGTACCTGTATCATTTTAATATTTATTTTATACCTTAATATATTAAAATTACTGAATTCTGAACTCCTTCCAGATAGTTTGCAATAAAATATATCTAAAAGTATATCTGCATAAAAGAAGTGAATAGTAATTGCCTATATTTAACCAGCAATTATGCCATTTAAATTACAAATTAAAAATATGTAATTTAATGTAATTAAATATAATTAGCAGTGTAGTAGTTATTGTGCTATTTTAATAACAGCATCTTCATTTTCTCATGGGTTTGTAGATGTGTTTATTATTAGATACTAATATTCAATATGCAATGAATGTGTTTAAGATAATTTCTGCGAAAATAAACGAATGCACTTATATCTAATTTAATGGACCTAAAAAATACCTAAAATAACATAATAGCTATTTATAATATACGTGTTAAAAGTAAGATTTTATTTTGTGAGTGAAGATGATTAAAAAACGAGCGTAGCGAGTTTTTTAACTTCACGAACAAAATAAAATCACTTTTAACACGTATATCATACAGTATTTTTTCTACAAAACTGTTAAAAGTGGGCTTTTTAATTGTCATTTTTGATACCTATTAAAAATGTAATTTTTTGACACGCGTGTTAAAAGTAAGTTACTTTTAACACTAGTGTTAAAGTACCTTACCTTTAAGTGTTAAGTAACTTACTTTTAACACGAGTGTCAAAAAATGACATTTTTAACATCAAAAATGACAATTAAAAAGCCCACTTTTAACAGTTTTGTAGTTAATAATTATTTATATTTTATTGACGATCTCCATTACAGTGATTATAGTACTGATTAGTCCGATAAATTATTTTACTTACCATAAATATATAAATTATGAAAAAATTAAGTTTTTAACTGTAAATTCGCTACTGGAAAATCAATAAATTATTTTTCTACGAAAACATTAATTAACAACATAAATTAAAAAAAATGTACACATTCGCATTATGCTTAATTTTTTAGATATAAGGAGTTCAGTTTAGATTTTCTACATACGTACTTTTAAATGCAAGCCATAATCATACAAAGGCATAATTCTAGGGGAACAATACTAATTTCTGTTTCGATAATAATCACCTAGGATGATCTATTTCAATGAAATAAATCGTCTCTTTCATTGATTTAAACGCCCTGTATCTCAGAAAGGAGGACATATTCTTAATGCGATGCAGAATACTCCATTAAAATTTAGTCAGTGTTCGAATATAAAAAATCCATTAAGTAAATAGGCGAACAAATAAAAAATTAAAAAAATAATTAAAATTAAACATTAAACAATAATCGCAATTGTTTCAAAAAGTCAAATAATTTACAGTTCTCGGTATAATAAATATGAGATAATTGTGAATTAATAATTTGTTAAAGAAATTAGTAAAAAGAGAAACTGAAACTACTGAAGATTTTCTTTTACGCAGTAAACTGTATTTCTAACCATTCTATACAGGGTGAGTCAATTTTTTGTAGTAGGATTTTAACAGTTGATAGAGAATTATTTTTTAATAAGAGAAGTTCCTATAAACGTAGGTCTTAGAACGCTTCGTTTGTGAGATATAGGGTGTTGAAAACAAACTTTTTTTAAGCATTTTTCTTAATATCTCTAAACGACCAACATATTGAACTGAAATTTGGTATTAATAACACATTAGTTATGATGAATAAAACAAAGATATCTGTTATCCATTTCACACACCAGTGACGTGCCTGAGGTGCGTTACTGCCCCCTTTAAAAAAACAATTCGTACGCCCGTGGATTTTTCTGGAAAATAACATCTTTTCTAAATTTTTTAATCAATTCTGAACAAAACAGCTCTCTTTCAATATCTTATAAAATGTACGGTTTTTGGTTAAATTCATTTGGCATGAAACTGTTCCAACGATATTGGTAATACATTTGTAATAAGAAAAATATGATGTACCCTGAAAATCATCAAAACCGATTAAATGTTATAACGTTGACATAAGGACACGAATATTGTGTAACGTGTTTGTCAATTAGATCTTTTTTTAAGTTATGTGTTTGTTTTTTCATGCCAAATTTCAGTTTAATATCTGTTGGTCTTTTAGAGATATTAAGAAAAATTATTCTCTATCAACTGTTATTATTCATTCAATCATTTTTGTTGATTTTCAGTGCACATCATATTTTTCTTATTAATTCACAAATGTACCTATTAGGTACCAGTATCGTTGGCACAGTTTCATGCCAAATGAATTAATTTTACAAAAAATGAAAGAAAGCTGTTTTGTTCAGAATTGATTAAAAAGTTTAGGAATGATGTTATATTCCAGAAAAATCCACGGGCGTACGAATTATTTTTTTAAAGGGGGCAGTAACCCACCTCAGGCACGTCACTGGTGGGTGAAATAGTTAACAGATATCTTTGTTTTATTCAACATAACTAATGTATTATTAATACCAAATTTCAGTTATCTGTTGGTCTTTTAGAAATATTAATAAAAATTATTAAAAAAAGTTTGTTTTCGACACCCTATATCTCACAACCGAAGCATTCTAAGACCTACGTTTATAGGAACTTTTCTTATTAAAAAATTAATCTCTATCAACTGTTAAAAGCCTACCACAAAAAGCTGACTCACCCTGTATATGTGTAATAAGTAAACTTTATTTGTAATTTTTGTCATATATTGGAAAGTAAAACGATAAACTTGCATGAATCTTGTTACTATAACATTTTAAATAAAATGCTTCAGTTATGAGAAATCAACTAAAAATAATGATAATAATCATTATTATTATACAGGATGATTCACAAATGGTGACAAAATATGAAATATCGTATTCTTTGATAAATTTTAAAGGGGCCTTCCTATAAAATTTTATAGATGTTAAACTTCAAAAAATATTTTTAATTTTTTTAAATAATTTAAAAACGAGTAAGTGAACTAATTTGAAATTGGACACATCTATTTATGTAAACATTGTCCAAAATCTGAGGGCTTTTTATAAAATTTACATTCTCCAGTGGCGGAGATACAGGGTATCGTTGCATATTTTTCTAAATAAAATAGTACGCCACTGCTTTACGGTAGTAACCTTGATATTTTCGGATTCGTCCAATTTTCTACAAATTATTATTCTCTTATGTTTTTCAAAAAAAGCCTGATTTTCGAGTAAAACTTAAAAACGAACTGAGAACACTCTTCGATATTCAAATATAATGCTATTTAAAATTACGCAGTGGGCTGCGATAGCAACTTTGACATTCTGAGCAGTTAGAAGAAAGAATAAATAATACTCTTCATCATATTCAGCAACAATAAATTTCGACCAAATTACATTTTCGTTACTAAAAAATGTCGGGCCTGTGTTCGTAGAAATGGAGGTATTTTTGATTTACTCTACTAAAATCATTAAAATGATGATTAATGTTATTAATTTCTTTATTCGAACAAATAACCGAATGAATAGTGCTTGTGATGTCATTTAAGCAAAAGTGTTTTCTGGTCGAATTATTTTTACACATTTATTTAGTTTCTATAAATATATTTACCACTGAGGACGGAAAGAAAATAAGCAGACCGGACTTCATTTTAATATGACCGTCAGAAACCCTGAATTAAGCATATGATGCATCCGACAATCTGTTAGAACCTGAAGTTATTGTCTACACCGAATTGTCCAATAAGTCTATATGTACCCATAAATATGGATTTTTCATGTGGAAAAATTATATATTTGTTCATGCGTTGAGTTAGAAACCTTCCTTTTAAAGCCATGTACCTTTTGTAATAAGAGAATGGATCATTTTTAAAGTAATACTAGAATACTAAAGAATCTTAGCTGGATGGTAGTAATATCTCATGTAGCGAGAAGACAGAAAACGTGCACAGAAAATGATTGATGTTGTATGTGCAATACACACAATAGGTAGCGGGTGAATCTATCCGTGCACTTGGCTGTGATAAGTGATGGGTGATTTGTTCCAGCGCTTTCAGCTTGTCGTACTCGAAACAACGTCAGTTCGATGTAAAATAAACAATAAACGCTAGTCCTGGCAATATTTCAAATATTTTTTCAACTGTCATTCCGCTTCTTTAATTAGCTTACGTGGTTTCCACTGCTCAATCCGACTAGGTATTATTTAGATCCCAATCGCTGCATGCTTCTGCTATTTAGGTGCATTAACGTTGTTAATAGTAAAATGATAATATCGCCAATGGCATTTTTTTATAAAAGAATTCTCAAATGTTCTAGTAAAAACTTTTGGATGTACAATCTACGTCACAAAATTCAATTCTAAATAGCATCTGCGAGATTTTCGTTAACGGAAATTGCGTTATATTTAAATGAAACACTAGTATTATAATGATATAGGATTTTATGGAACTCTATTAATGATAAAGAAGCTATTAAACATGCCAAAAGAGTAATTTGTTAAAACGTATTTGAGAGGTTAGTTTTAATTCACAGAACCTTCATAAATAATTACGTCACGTAACGTATAATTTTGTTCGGTAATTTTATTTCTTTCATGTTGGCAATTAAATTTCGGTACAATTAAAATTATTAAAACAATAAAATCAAAATTATGTTTCAATGTGATTGAATGTAATTTTTCCAACCATTCAACTATCGCATTTTCTCGTGCCTAGACGTAATCGTTTGTATTTGTTTCTTATAAATGAATCACTAATATCGGTGAAGCTAAGATTTAAGAATTTTAAGTTGGTAGTACCAGCCGCGCAATGTTGGTTGCCTAAGTTCGGCGGTCACGTGGCTTATAAACATTTTTGAAGGCTCTGTACTACACGCTTATTGATAACACATTGTACTTATAGTAAGCCTAAATAGTAATATCTTCCTTCCTTTTAAAAGCAGATCCATCAAACCTAATATTATTGTAAGACTTAAGAAATGTCATATTTTAATTTGATAGGGAATTCTACTTAACACAACACGTTCTTGACGACACCATGATAAAACTTCGTACTTCAATTTGAAGTTGCGATGATGCTACAGATTCATTGGTTAACTTTTAACCTAATCCTCATAGTATAGACAGTTTTGCTGACAGTTCTATAGTTTTCTAAATCTCTTATAAATGACAACATATGAATAAGAGGAAGTAGCATAATTGGGGCACAACGTACCTATTTAATTGCGAATATAAGAAGCCTTTAATTAATGTTGGAATCTTCTGCCGAAAATAGCAATTTCATGAAAGCCAATGCATCTTAATTTGAGGCAGAAAAGGAGTTAGAAGGTTCAGAAGGAGTGACTGATGATTAATATTGATTCCGAATTTCTTATAAATGACAAGAAATAAACAAGACGAAGCAGCACCATTGAGGCACAAAGTATTTAATTGTGAATATAAGATGCCTTTAACTAATGTTGGAATCTTCTGATGAAAATAGCAATTTAAATGAATCTTGGTCCGAGACAGAAAAAGAGTTATATGATTCAGAAGGAGTGACTGATGATTATGTGGTTGATGATAACATTCCAGATAGTAAGTAAACAATCTTTGGAGTGATATTCCCAATTTAGTGGATCTATTGGCATGTAAAAAGCACGATGAAGTACATTTAGCGATATCACTACCGTGGTGACAAATCACCGAATTCACAGAGAAAGAGAAACCGAACCTAAGTAAAAAAACTTATAGGTGTTAGTAAAAACAGTAAACGTATTTAAAAATTTATTTTTTACAAAATCCTTGTTTACGGTATTGTCAAGTCTATTTTGTTTAGCCTTGGCTATTAATAAAAAAATATATTTTCCTTAGTCTATTCATTATTTGTAAAGTTTAGCGCAAATATTTAAATATGCAATTTTTTACCTTTTCTTGACTCAAATTACAAAGCACATTTTGAAACTTTCAGAACCCAGTAGATTTTCTGTATGACCATTAGTTCCCTAGTAATTAATTATCAAAGCTAAAAAGGTAATTTTTACTGAGTCAAGATACAAAATTTTTACTTTCAGATCCTAAAGCTAGAAACTTCTAACTTCGACTTGTCTTTTTTTATAGTTCTACGACCATTTTTTCCAAGTTACGGTCTTATGAAAATTACCTAAAAATTTTGACTATTTTTTATCCTTCAATTTTTGTAATTAGTTTAATTGATACACTCAAGACTTGATTAAATAATCAAAGTATTAAATCGTGAGTAAGCTAGTGTGAAATATTTCTCCACATATATGCCTCTGATCAGTTAACCAGATCTTACAATTAAACGGAATTCAAAATATTGACCCTAAAAGTCAAAGATTATAGATTACGACTTCGTTTAATTCTCGATACTATAGCGTTCAGACTAATGTGTACACTATACAAATAAAATGTCTCACACGGTGAGTATGTTGTATAATCAAGACCAAACCCAGCAGTAGACAAAAATAAACGAAACCGCAAAATGCTTGGTGTTAAATAATAAAGATGACAACATGAGTATACGAACCTACAAACAAATATTCGTTAAAAATAAAATACATTAAAGTTAGAACAAAACTGGTTTTCTTTTTCTAAAGATAAAGTAAATGATTTTTTAGTTTTACTTACGTTAGACGTATTAGGCTATTCAAATTAATTCTAAAAAATATCGCAAATACTCAAATTTGTTATTGAATTTCTTGTTGCCCCTTATTCAAAGTGATCAAAGAATTGCTTTGAAGGTATTGATTTATATACTTTTATTTTATATTTGTAGGTGTTCATTAACAAGCTTATCCAAGGAATTATTTCTTAATCATACCTACATAACTACCTATATGACAGATAGGTACTAAATTTTATCGGAATTTAAGAAAACTTTTAGTACTGATTTTAATTAAGTAGGTAATATCTTTGAAGTGATGAAATAAATTTATTGTTTATGTTATGTAGCAAGCAAACTTTGCTGGTAATGATATACTTATTATAATATTAATTGTTTATAAAAATTAATTTAGCTAATAACAGAATCTATTTATGAAAAAATTTGCTTACTTACTATACCTACAACTCATCTACGAATTTTAAAATTTATTTTTGATAGGAAAGAGAACTTGATAACAGACGTCGACTGATAAAAATTTATGTTGATAAAAGTTACCTAGTAGCGTCGTAATACTTAAACACCATTGTTCAAGTACTGCTGATAGAAAGAGAGAACTGCTACTATTTAGTCTGGTATCTAATGCAGGAGTCCGAGTAGGATTGATTGTTTTTTTTTTATAAAAACCACCAGCAATATCAAACAACAATGACATCCCCAGGACAAAAATAACACTCTCCATGCTCTACAACTTCTAAGAAAATCGTAAAGTTAGTTCATTAAATATACTAAATATGGCTAAATCAATATCATGATTACATAATTTTACCTTTACGTAAAGATAAAATTATGTTGGAGACAAGAAAATTCCTACAGGCCCATCACTCTGGCCTTCTGCAATATGAAAACATGCAAACGACTTATCGGTAACTGATTGATTGAGACACATTGGTTGGAAAATAAAAGATTGATGTCCTTTCATCAGTACGGATTCAGATAATATGATTCGACTCAAGAAGTACTAGCCATTTTTGTAATAGATATTCAACTAGCTTTTACGAAAAAACAACTCTGTATCGACAGCTTTTTCTCACATAAAATGAGGGTACCATAATTGGAACTGGTTGATAAATATTTACTTCAAGGAACCTAAGTATTCCTCTAAATACACGCCTAAAATAGAACATCTACTGAATTTGTTAGTCACTTATCAGAGATAATGGAAAAATAAAATAAAATTCTAGACAGATTAACTATAGCTAAAAATAAGTATGTGGCGTGCTTCTTCAATCACAAAACAATCTAACCTCAAACTGAAATATGACTGAGCCTGTATGAAATTCCTTCAAAAATTCAGTAAAACATCTGGGAAGTATTATTATTAGACAGAAAGTTTCTTTGGAAGGATACATTCAACTTATACAAAAATGAACACAAAATTCAATAACTTCAAGGTTCATCAAAAGCTCTTGAAGGGCAGACCCTAATATAGTAACACTTTTCTAGAAATCTTTGATACGGTCACTTATAACTTCGAAAATTCATTGTAATACTGAATGATTGTGAGTGTAATGGGGGTAAATTAGACTAATTTTTAATACAGCATAAACATTTATTTTCTTTTCTTGCTAGTTTCGCATAATACCATGCTGTTATCAGATAATTTATTTTCCAATGATTGTCATTTTTCTTTTTTCTTGATGATGATAAAAAGGTAGATGTCTTAAAAACAAATACCTTCGCTATTATTTGGGATTACTTAATAGTACTCCAGCGTCAGCAGTAGAAGCTGCGAGCCCAAAAAAAATGTATTTCCAGGAACAACCAATTCACAAAAAACTTACACGATTTAATGACTTTAGGTCGTACCTCTTCATATTGAACTTCAAAATAATCTCCAATCGTGGCCAAATTTACTTCTAAACCACATCCCATACCTATACTACATTAACAACCTAAATCCCCGCATTTTTTGACAACCCGACAATTTAATTACCCGAGCAAAATTAATTAAGTACTTAAATAAACTCTCACTCTCGAACAACATATTTACGCATGAATTAAAAGGTAAATGGCTAGATTATAAATATATTTTTACCGATGACTCTAAAACGAACAAACTGGATGCGCTTTTCACTATTCAAACCAAAAAATCCAAATCATTCAACCTCCCCAATAAAGTTTCCATTTTTATAGCAGAGCAATGGCAAGAAAAAAGTAGGTACTTGAAAGAAAATATAAGTATAAGAAGCAGAAACATGAAGAAATAAGCTCTGGCAAATTAGCAAATCCAAAACCACAACCCACAAAATAAAATCTGTATACACTCTGTATACCTAATAGGTAATTAAGCACATACAATATTAAAAATACACGACAATCAAATTCCATATTTAAATCAGCATTAAAATAAATCAAATATGATTCCTTAATGATATTATGTAGGTTTACGATGATAATCATCATAAATATATGCTTTCCAATTGCAAACTCAATTCTTTTAGTGTCTTATACACATGGTAATTTAAATCTGCGATGATAATTTTTAGATCGTATCAGGGAAAGTATGTTATAAATAGTTTACATGTTGTGCCCGCTATCGCAGCGCTGGGGTTCCATTGTTACTGGAATGTGAAACCAGAATGTGTTCTGGAAGGTTACAAATATGATTTGGGATGATGGAATGCCTATAATATGAATAGCTGCCCGCGGATTATATTTCAGTGGGGTGCTGCTCTGCTATTGCCAGGTGCTGTGGAGTTGAAAATTTATAAATTTAACAAATGATTGTACGTTTTTCTGCACCTACAAATACATGAAATATCAAGTGGCGCAACACGAGTGAAATAAATATCCCCAATTTAAAAGAAATCAAATTGAAAGTTTTCTTAAGTAGTACCTATAACACAAGGCCTTTGTCACTTATTTTCATCACAAATTATAAAACGATAATATAATACTTTTTACTACCCATTAAGAATCTCTAATATTAACATAGAAAATATAAAATATTTTCCAGTTGTTTTTATTATTTTTTTATCATTATTAAAATTGTCATTATTTTTATTATACAGGTTGTTTCCTAAGTTCCTATTATAGCTTCAGAATGTTTCTCTCGTATCGTTTCAGTCTCAAAAGCGATATAAAGGGTACTGAAAAGTATGGTAGGTATGTAGCAAATTGTTAAGATGTTAAGAAGCACTGTCCCTAAAAACATCAGATTTCGATAAAATTTGATCAGTGCTTTCATTGAAGTCATCAAAGAACAACGATTTCTTTCATTTTACTCTTAAAATGAGCTATTCCTTCACTTAAGGGTTAGACCCTAAACTGCGTAACTATTTAAGAAGTTTTTTACTGAACTTAAATGCAGAATATAAAATCAAAACCCATCAATTTCGCATGTGAGAGGACGCAAGTCACTAGAAACATTAGTAAAATAACTAAATCTATGCTAACTATTCATAGTTCTATATTTTTTCAGGGATTTTCTTTACATTATTAGGTATTAAACTAATTCAAATTAATTCTAAAATTTTCCGAAAATTATTATCAAGTGGAATCATATAAGTAATAGGTTCACTGATTCTAATATTAAAAGAAATAGACAAGCCAGCAATTAATTTTTGTATATTAGATAAACTTATTGTAATTCAGAGATTATAAAGAAGCAACTCAATGTTGATAAAATTAACCCTTATTCGATATAAGTGGAAATGACATTAAGTTGTTTTTGAAGCAATGAGAGTAATAATTCAAATAAATATGAATAAAATAGTAACAACACTGTGTGATTACTTTGAAAACTAAGTCTTTCCTTATTCATATATACAGGGTGTTTTTTAAGTTTAAGTCATAACTTCGGGAAGATATTCTCTGAGTGATTTTAAATAAAGAGAAACCTTAACGGACTATCTGTCTAAAATCACTGAATTTAAAAAATTGTATTTCATATTTGTTCAAACATCTCAGAAAATATTTAGTACATTAATACAATGAACATTGAGCTAATAATTTATGGAAATAATGTTGTTTTAAGGAGTTTGTTTCACTTTAGGTAAACTTAGTTTATAAATGTAAAATAAGCTTTTTTAACAAAAATAAATATATATGATTTTTTTTGTTCGAAAATAGTATAATCATCAAAAATTCAAATAAGTTGTTGACGTAGAAACTTCAACTTTTCTTTTACTGTGTGAATGTATTTTATGAAATACTGAAAGACTGAAAGTGTTTATCTTATTTGTGGCATTTCTTAAGTAGTTTTTCTTTTTCATATTTTAAATATTAATTCCTCCCCTATTCCTGGTACATGTAGTAACTAATTAAATAATCGAATTAGATAAAATGAAAAACGATTATTTTCATAGAAATGTTATTAGAAATTAAATGGGCTTATCCATTTTTCAAGCTACTAAGTGGCGTGGAAATACTTGTGTCTCAAAGAATCAGCAATCTTAAACCTTGATTTATTCAGGATTTTTAGTCAGAAATTACCCAACAAACAATCTCTTGATGTTATGAGAAAAATTTTAAAAATATCCTGTATATTTATGAGAATAGTTTTTATTAAGTAGTAATTTTTGACGTAGATCCGCCGTTAAAGGTAAGCACAGCATTTTGGCTACACCCTATATACAGTTTTACAGTTTTTAATTTGTTTTTTTACAGTTACAGTTACAGTTTAGTTTAATTATTCAAATGACAGAAAAAATTAAAATGTTATATCCTTAAATAGGTACGTAGGTTAAGTAGTAGAATAGATAGATGTTTAAAGTTTGCTTGTATTTTTATTTTCCGGTTCAATATTCATTCTATGAAGGATTTATGATATGTTAATAAATAAAAATGAAAAAGAAGGCACCGACAATTAATTTGCTGGGAACGGTTGTTTCGCTAAATAAAATACGTAATTAATTTAACTTAGTTAATGCAGGAATTTGCCTTGCCATAGGTTGATGATGCCCACACAGATATTAATTAATTTAATATATTTTTGCAGGACGGAAAATAAAATACAATCTCCGTATTAATTAATTGGCGAAAAATGTGTTGGTACGGTATATAAAAGTATAACGTCATTATTACATAAAGCGATACAGTCACGTCGCGGTTTTTGTAAGAATATTTCGTATGAATAATAAGCCTCTTAATCATAAAAATAAAATTGAAAAATATTAGAGACAGGCTACTATTATAATTATTAGAGCGAAAAATGCCTCATATTTATTCTCGTTTCTGCACAGAGAAAAAATCATTTGTGTCAGTGGAAATATGAGAGAAGGGAAAATATTTTTGAAAATGGCTGTGTGTCGCATGGAATTCAGCCGGCATAGAGGAATAGCAACGGCGCGGCCATATCAGTCTTCCTTCACGGTGACAGTTCGTCATTTGTCAGTGTCCATAGCACAGTTGGCGGCGGAGTTGTGTCATGTGGGACAAAACAGCATCGGCAAAATCTTTGAATGTGAAGCGTCTCCATCGTTTTCCTTTTATCAGTCACATTCTAATCGAACCGCGAGGGGAAGTATCATTAAGGCGCTGTCATGTCAATATGATTCGAAGGGGTGGCTCACTCAGTGTTCCTATACAAAAGGGACTTTTTTAATACCAAATGCGGTTTGGGATATATTCTGTTTGCATATTAGCTCGGGGATTACGTTCAACCGAAATCAAATGCAATGCTGACTTTTATTTACTATGCTAATGTATTCATGAAATTAAAATTAGATTTTTTCAGTATGCGTTCCATGGGCAGAGATTTCGTATACTACACATTAGCACTAGCGGTAACACCTCTTAATTACTGGTTTATAATTATTGCCGTAAATTATTCCCTGCCTTGCTGTTTTAACGGTAATTAATTAGTGTCACAATAAAGGAAAACTGTTCTATACGCGTAAATTAATGACAAAATTCCAAATAAAGATAAAACACTTTTTATATAAAGTAATATATACATTTTTAAGATAATTTATTTTAGCACTTTATCTCGTCTAAGAATCAATTTAGATGCATATTTTAAACACTCTAATGGAGATAACTTTATTATTCTAAAAATTATTTTGTGAATAATTCTAAATATTTTACATTGTCCTACCTACTTAGTATCTTAATAATGAACATTTTTACAGCATAATGTAAATAGGTACAAAAGTTCCTTTATCAAATTACTTGCTTCTTATTTAGGTACTTTTCGAAAAACAGTTACCTTCATATACCTAAAGTAAATATATTTAGTTTTGTGATTTATTTAACAACATAAAGCAATTGCTGTTAGCTTGTAGGTAATATAAGTTTCAATAGAGAAAATCAACTTTTAATTACAAGATTCATTTGATACAGATCAATATGTAAAGAAGTGCGAAACAGAGTTGAAAATCAAATTGTAAGTATGTGGTAGGATTTTTAGCTAATATATTGTGGGAAATAATTACTACACTCTCAATATCTAGTAAATTGCTGAGATTATTCTCCACAATAATAATAATAGACCGAACATGTTAGTTCTCATTAGTATATATCAAGTAGTTCTTCAAGGAACTTTAAGACTTTTAAAAAGGTTTGTATTTACAAAACTAAATCCCGTATAAAAATAAATAATATAAACTATTTATTATGATTAACAATACATTAAATTGCATAATAAATATAGGTAAATGCCTGACATTAACATTATTCTTTACAGCTCCTGAAAGCCGCCTTTCAATAGGAGTGGACGATAGTAGTATTGGACAAAAATCCTTACAATTAGTCATTTTAAAGTCGTAAAACTGTCCTCGTGCCTTGTAAAATATTTAGTCACAATAAAAATACTCGCATATGAGAACAACACTAAAACAAATTTGATACTGGTTTCTTTAAACATTTACTAATTCAACCCATTGTTAGATTAAACTTCCAAAAAAAATTATAACTTCACTTGGTGAATTATTCTTTCTTTAAGGGCCCCATATTCTTTAAATAGTGTTTTCCGCAAAGACAAATAATTTCAAACATTTAATAACTGAATAATCTAAAGCTTATCAAATAATAGACGCCGCAGTAAAACAAATAAACAGGTGCAAAAAACGATAAAACCATCAAGGTTTTAGGTACTGAAATCTATGAAAATACTAACTTTTTTATATATAACTCCACATGTAAATATTCTTATAACATTTACTTGCTTAGTCCTACATATAAAATTGTTTACTTTTATTTATAAGTACGTGAAAATAATTCTTAAAATGTGGGGTTAGGATAACAGAAAACTCATGTTTTACAAACGCTTTTTTTTAGTTATTATTTTATTTGGGTAAATTTAAATGGTAACAATGAATAAACAAAACATCAAAGATTTTATTTTTGTGCTTACTTTTGTTCTACACGTTTTACTTTTCAAGATTTCAGTACCTAAAAATGCCAGAAATTTCACCATTTCTCGGCCTGGGATATGGCCAACTTAATAGCATGTTAAGTCAAGTATAGTAATGGTAAAAAAAGTAAAGTTTCTAAAAGCATCAAGCTACTTGATTTGATAAGTCAGCAAATCTATTTATTTCTAGGTCTTTCCTTTTTAAGTGAAAAGGCATGAAAATTGATAATTAATTATCTTTTAGATATATGTTGCACATTTTCATTAATTAAAATAAGTGACATTTGTAAATTAGGCATGATGACAGTAAAAAAGAATCACTAACATTATGTATTTATCCAATGAAATATGATTAATAGATTATAAAAAAGGTATTTATTATTATGAGCGAGATTGATAATATTTATGATAAAATAAAACTACAAAATACAGTAAACCGCCGCGATAGGTAGAACACCAATCAGAGTGAATTACGTCACATCTATGTACCTAAATGTCATTTTGTGTCATTTGTACTTCGACACTATCCTCAGTATTTATCTTCGTTTAAATATTTTATGTTTCCCAACTATCAGTTGCTTAGTTTTGTTTTACCAAAACCATAATCAGGAAACGTTAGGTACCTACTTGAAAAGTTTCTAATGGAAGGAAAGAAAATAAAGCTCAACAACTTCGAGTTAATAAAATATCAACAAGACTATGTTTGTGATCAAAATTTTATCCATGCATAAATTGGTGCTGAAATACAAAGAATAGTCCTGCGACACATTTTTGAAAAAACTCGTATTGACTGATGAAGATGACATGAAAGTTGAAGAAGAGACGAGACCAAGATCATAGCTGTTTCTGGCATGAGTGACGGCCTCACAAGCGTTTGAATTTAGTCGGTGCAAAACTAATGATGCAACTCTGATCACGTTAATAATCGGAGAAAAAATCTCAGACGCATCGGCCATGAAACGCGATAAAATGTTGGAGGATGAAGTGAGGAAAACTGTAAGTACCAGTTTGGGGGAAAAAATTTAAAAATGTGGTATAATGCTTTGCAAAAACTATCCCATGATAGCAGGATCGCCTGATGGAATCTGTGAAGACAGTATTATTGAAATTAAATGTACCACAAATATGAAGACTTTTAAAAATTATGAGGAAAAAGGAAAGCCGACCCAGAAGTTTTATGTGCAGATGGCAGCTACAATGTATTTATTAACAGGGCTTCAAAAGGGCTATTTCGGTGTAGGTGATTGCAACTACAGTTCAAATAAAAAAAAAGTAGAAATAATTAGTGTTACATTTGACGACAATTATGTATCGGATTTTCTTAATGTTTTAGTCTCTTCATGGAAAGATACCTAACGTGTATCCATTATTATACCAAAGTACAATTTGAGGGTAAATAAAATGCATATACTATTATACTATTATTACTACTTTTTATTTAAATAATGAATCTTGCAACACAAAATATTAGCACCTTATATTTACTGCTGATAATCATAGATATGACGTCACGTAGACACCATGACACAGGCGATCGTTTTTGCGTGAGTTTAGACTTAAAATTAAAATGTCAATATTTTCTACTAAACCTTTTATTTTCCACAGAAATGAGATATTTTTGGAAATAGTAAATACCTCCGAACAACATAGAACAGTTTTTCAAAATCTATCATCATGCCATTAAATTTGACGCTGTATCCTAAAATATATAAACCTATGAAACTCCTGGTTTGGCAACATCGTATCAAATATTCATATAAATGTGATATGCAGACCTTGACATTTATCAGTATCAAACGTCACTTCTGGAAGCAAATTTAAGGATTTATCTTTCAGTGTTTCAAATTTATTAATTTTTTTCCGTCAAATTAGACAATATTGATTTTTAACAAATATCCTAAACGTGGTAGGTACCTACTACGAATTGAATTTTTTTTTCTGGAAGGACCCGTTGGAATGTGTTCAAAATTTTTATTATTTTGATTGTAAAGTATACATAATATTTAGGTAAAAATAGAGAAAACTTACGGTTTAGATCAGTGGATGACATACACCTCCACGTTCAAAATGGAAGAACCTTGTGTTCTGGAATGGCGTTGTTGAGGCGGCGAAAAACTTTAAAATAAAATGAGTTTCATTAAAACAGTTCCTATGAAGTAAACAGTACAAAGTCAGTAAAATTTATTTTTTTTGCGAAAATAATCGTCCCGCTTCTATTAAATAAGAAAAGGTATTGATTCGATTAAAGAAAAATGAAGTAATATGAACATGAAAACTATTATGGAGGAACTTATGCACCTAAAAATTTAAAAAATTACATATAATTTAATTTTGTACATGGCAAACTGTTTTGGTCATACCTATTTCTGTCACTACTGGATTATTAGAAGCAGATCTCTCAAGCCGCACATAATTGTAATCATAATGAGGCTTTATCTAATTATGTATATAAGGCAAACGAATTATTAAAAAAAACAGTTTGGTTGATATATCCAAAATGCAACGGTTAATTATTCAATATTTAGAGTGTTTCTTTGAAATCGTAAGGAAATTTTCTAAAATTTTAGCACATATTTCTTTTTACAAAATGCAAAATTAAGATATGGGAGCAAAATGATACAAGAAATACCTGAATACCAAATATCGTATCCTGAAGCTCAATAATAATAAGTAAGTACCAAAATAAAAAATAAACTATAATTTTGAAAGTTAAACCTTCTGTGGCCATCTAAAACTTACATTGACAGTTCCACTATCTTTCATTGTAACAGAAGTAAAGTAGAGAGTTACTAAACAAACCGACAGTTTCTTTTTGAATTGACAAAATTAAGTTGCTTACTAATGACGAATTTTCTATTCTCAAAACGTACTTTCTCTAAATATTTAAGTACCTATACACGACAGAAAATTGTATAAAAAATACCGAAAGCGGCAACAAAAAACCATAGTATAATATTACAAACAAATTGGACATGGTGGTTGAACACATGTGTATCTTCATTATTTAATTTACCTCAGCCTACGCGTGATATGTTTTTTGTGCGTTGCATAACACAGCGAAGTTAATGATTTTATTCAGAGATGGTTTTGTATAAAGGACACAATATAAATTGAAAATAATTAGGTTAGCTGGTAGATTAATTGTAGATACGTTAATATATCAATTCTTCTCCTTTGAAAACAATTAATAATGGTATATTTCACGGATACATGGATATTCAGATAGAACTACGAAGGTTCCATTTGTAAGACAATGCATGCGGGTCCTTGCGCTAGAAATTATATTAATGGTCTCTCTTAGACATCATTGTCATTTCAAGTGTCGTAGATACAGATCTGTAGTGAAATTAATCTTACGCAGAGTAAAGACCGCCAGACGAGTTTCCGCGTTATTAATTAACTCCTTTCTTCGAGTTAACATCATAGTTATGATGCGAAAACAATTCATCCCCAAACGGTAGACGTTGTCTTGTTTCCGCCTCCAACCGTATTTATTTATAGATTCGGAACGGAATGTCTAAATTAAAAGAAGATTAATTACGGACTTCAAAATGTTTACATAAACAAGAAGCAAAATATTTATACAAAGAAATTTATAGTCACAAAATATATAGACGAGCTCATTTTTAATTAATTTATCAGCCAAGTAACAAGTAGGCAAATAATAAAATGTTAAGCTTTTGTTATACCCAATCGTGACCCAAATTAATACGTGAAACAATAAATACGTAGCTCACAAACAATATTTCCAAACGTCGAACAGTCAATATAATAAAATGTTTTTTCTTTATATGTGGGCATTTAGAACACTGGAGTCGGCTAAAACAGAAGATGAATTGAAATAAACTTGCCTGTGGTACTCTGAGCTGAGTAATGTTAAATCTTATAATTTCCTTATTAATTATTCGTTGGTTATCGTTTAACATACGGTTAACTCTTAATTAAGTGTATGTTTTAATTAAGTGTTAATGTATAAAATTCAGGGTAATTTCATAATTTTCTAAACTACGAAATGTCCATGTGACTTAAATTTCAATTGAAAAACCAGACTTCAGTTGCCTTCTGGCAGTAAACAGTAGAATTTGGAAGATAGCAAGACGAGAAGTGAAGCAGTTATATACAGGTATATTTCATATTTTCAATTGGTAACTACAACATTTATGTCAGATAATTAAGAAATTTCAATGGCAAGCTATACAAGGGTGTAGAGAAAGTCTATAACAAAGATAATTATTTTATTTTGGGTGATATGTAACCTACAATGTGTGTTTTACATACTAGAAACGTAGTATGTAGGTACCATGAAAACAAGACCAGTGGTTTTGAATTAGGCGAAAATAATTTTTAATTATGATGCTCTGGGCAACAACTATCCTGCGGACTCAAGTCGCAACCACCATTGAATTACACCCACAATATCTAGTAAATGGCTAAAATCATTCGTCAGTACAACCACCAGCCATAAACCGGTTTCCAAATTATTAATTCTCATCAGTAAGCTGCACTCATAAAAATTTTATGTAAAATTATACACTAGATCAGTGGGTATTTTGACGCAACACTAACCAATGCAAAATCACTTTACACAAGTAAAGTTACATTAAGCTTGAAATTTTACACTTTCTAAAATGTTATTTTACTACGAAATACGAACTCTACATGTTCAAAGAGAAAGAAAAATCTATATACTAGTATTACGTCATAATAATTCTGAAAGAATATAGGTACTTTTTACGTATTTATATTTTTTCTAGATGACATGATATGTACGTACGTACCGAAAAATATTAATAAATAAATTTAAAATATCTATTAATGCTGCAAATGATTGCCGAAAGGAAAATGTAGAATATAATTTTTTTTAATTATGCATAAAGATGAATAATAATAATTTAAAATAATTAAACAGCTTTCTTAAAATACTAGTATAATAAAAATCTTGACTCAACTGGTTTAAATGAACAAAATCATTCAAAATTTTTAAAAATTAAAAAAGGAATTATGCGGTTTCTGTAAAGAATATAAATACCTATTTATTTAGGTAAATGAGAAAATACAGTACCTAGTACTTTATTTTTATACATGTTTTATGCATGGTGCATCCTTTATGATTTAATGTTTACTTTTAAAAATGAGGTACCAAATTCTTTTCGTATTCTCGAAAAGTCGTATGAAACTGGAATTAATCTAAGCCTCTTTAACTATAAGGAATAGTTAAGTAGACAATATGTTATCTGAGACAAATGAGATACCTACATTTTCTTCTATAAAATTGGTTTCCAATTTAAAATAATTAAGCTATTATCAAAAACATTTAAAGGCAGATGGTTTTTGGGTTGTTATGTCGTGACCTGCGTACCTCGTCACCGCCTATTACAGAATTACCTTACACTTCCTTAGTCTTAGCTGGGAATCTGTGACCTGCCCTTGTTGTTCTCGGGCTAGGCTCTGAGGAAACGGACGAGAATCCCTAGGCTCGCTTGTTGCTAGTTCTGCAATGGTGACTGCAAATACTTCGCTGCGACTGAGGCCCTCAGTTAGTCCCTCAATCCATCACTCGTGGCGAAGCAAATGCAGAGTCATAACTGAAGATGCCAGCGGTGAAGAACGGCGAAACGTTGGAAGTATTGGATGCGACCAGTACAGAGGCCACTGCGGAACATCTCTAAGGATCACCATTGCCTGAGTAGAGGTTCCGTCTGTAATGGCTTCAGATGCAACAAGAACCAAAATAAACCTCAGGGTGGTTTTGATAGAAGGTCCGTCCACGCAGGTCCTAGCCCTAGACCGAAAGCCGCAAGAGTAAGTCAAAGATCTTAGGTAAGTTTCAGGAAGTGTAAAGTAATTCTGTAAGTGGCTGCAACCAGGTACATAGACCATTGCCTCACAATCCCGAAAAACCATAGTATTTTAAATATACACAACAATTTTTTTTAATTGGTAATTTGGTACCGGCCTACTTATTTCTTTTATTGTAATGATTATTTGTTTATTTCTATAATGTACATCATTTCTGTAGAACTGCGTTTTTAATAGAAATGTTATTTTAAAATAATGCATAAGTAGATACTTTCTCTCACCCTTTAAAGTTTGTTACAATCGATACCGTTCCAGTGTCATATGTAATAAATGACAGCACTAATTAGATGCAAATTTTTTTCTGAAAAAAAAAAGCTAATTCAAAGTTGGATGTACATATACCTGATAAAATCTTAATAAAATAGTTTAAACTCCATGACTAGTGCAGTGACAATATCAGTAAATGTAGTACAAAAAATTAATAAACTTTTATATGTTCGTTTACTTATTTATGTTCAATATGTAAGAATTTTTTTTAAGTGATTATATTACAAAATAACGGGCATTTTCTTTATTATTGATAATTATTCTACCTAATATAAACATATGTTTGTAATACTCGTGAGGTTTAATCAAAAAGAAATTCAATAGTACCCTCATTAAAAGAATCTTTAACCACTATAAATACAATTACTTTGTCGGCAATGTCGTAATTAACAGATTCCTAATTTACTGATGTGAAATCATCACTGTCATTTTTATTTAAAATGAATTTCTATAACAATTATATTGAACTTAAAATATTAATTAATTAATTAATTTGATTATGCATCTATGTAAGAAGAAAATCTTTATTTCACAAATAAATATTCTGGACTTGTGTCGCCTTGGTTAAAACATGACAGTAATTTATGTAAGAGATAGATGTTACTTTTATAAACATATTTATTTTTTAATAAAACTTAAAACGTTGAGAAATTATTATGCAGAATCTTTCATAAATAATTCATTATACACGAGTTCCAAAGATGTTTTAGAAAAGTTTCTACACGAACTATTTCAATGGCAGCGTTAACTGTCTCAAAAGTTTGGTTGAAGGATTCAATGTAAGCATTAGACATTAAACAAGTTTGCTCCCATAATACGTTATGAAAGTTTGGTGTAGAATCCACGTAAATCTCCAGGATATTTATCAGTTTTTGTCGCCCGCAGAACGATTTCTGATCTCCTTTTTATATTCTGGGCCTTTCTTCCGATCTCTCAATCACGCTGGAAGCCTTGTTTCTTTACAACGCCCGCTGTTACATTATTCATTACTAACAGCTCGCCCTGTTTAGTGCTATTTTGAACTGGCAACTCCAACTTCTCAACTGAGATATTGCGTTTGTTTCTACTGCAAATAAAATAAGAACTTTATTCTACTTTTCAAAAATTTACAATTTTAACCTAGACTCTAAACCCACTGACGATTGCACTACTTTCAAATATCATGATAGGTAACCGATACGCAATGTTTACATTAACTCCTGTTTTGAATATTTATTTTAGGCTCCGATACTGACACTGATACCAATATAAATCTTAGTCTGAGCAGAGATTTTGCTTAAAGAACATTATTTTGTATACACAGGGTGAGTCTGCTTTAACTTCAGAGGATGTGGTATAATTCTTAAATATAGGTAGAGTTTTTCATATAAATACTTCGTCTCCTTAGGCAGCAATTACGGGGGCCCATCTAGGTACAATGTGTACCAAATTTATTCAAATAGCTCTGTCAGTTAGGAAAATATAGAGTTACAACTTTTTAATTGTCCAATACGAGTATCTTTCTTATTTTAAGAGAAAGAGACAGGTTAAATAAGCAAAAATGTAAAGAGTTTTATGCCGATCACGGATTCATTTTTAAGTTTAGAAAATTCCGAATAGTTCCGAATATATTCGAAAGGAAACGAATGTTTTTTCTTTTTTTTAGTTATATTTCACTTGTTTTTTTTTTAATATTTGGACAAAAATGTGTAGTCTAATATAAAATGATGTGAGGAACTTATTGTTACTGTCAGTGTTTTAATAAAAAAAGTCAAGTAGCCTTTTGAGCTTTTTTTACAAATTATTTTAATATTTCTTATTTTTAATACTTTTTAACACAACAACCTTTATTTACATAATAATAACAAGAGCAACGAAGAAAACGATACAGATAAAGCAATAAAAATTTAAACGGTAAATTTTATCACAAATATTCGAAATGCATACCATTACCTGGTGGTCCAGTCACTTGGCCGCCGAGATATCCTGATTTGACCATCAAGAAATTTTTCCTTTATGGATATATTAAGCACTGGCTATACACAAGACGATCCAACAATGAGGAATAATTGAGAATGAATATTTCAAGAGTGATAAATTCAATACTTTCGGACATGATTCAATCTATTACCCAGAGTATTTATAAACGAGTGTAGAATTGTATAAATAGTAATAGTATGCACTTCGAACATTTGCGATAATATTTATATTTACCATTTAATATTGGTTTGCCTTATCTATGTCGGTTTGTTCATTGCTCTTGTTACTGTTATGTAAATAAAGGTTGCTGTATTAAAAAGTATAAAAATAAGAAATATTCAATTTATTTATAGAGAAAATTCAAATGATTCACATGGCTACTTGACTTTTTATTAAAATTATAATTATATTCAATATCTTCGTTATTTATATATGAAAACCCCTTTACATCGCTATCGTTCTCTTTTCTTCTAATGAAGCAAAAATTCAATATGGCGCCCATAACAAAAACAAAAGTTTACTACTGCTCAGCACATATTTTTAAAGATGCGTTCAACTGACAGCAGAAATCGATTCCTCCGATCATTTTATATCATAATACACATTTTTGTCCTAAAATATTGAAAAACAAGTGGAATATGAATAAAAAAGAAATAAAATGGGTTTCCTTCGAATATCTTTGGAACAATTCAGAATTTTCTATATTTAAAAACGAAATCTAGATCGGCTTAAAATTCTGCACTTTTTTGCTCCTTTAACCATTTCTGTATCTTTTAAAATATGAAAGACACCTGTATTGGACAATTAAAAGTTGTAACTTTGTATAATAAATAATATTTTTTTTGTAACATTAACACTCTGCATCTCGAATCTTATTTTTAAAAACTCTGTCACATATGTACATTAAATATGACCCACCTTGTATAAAATGCGACAGATATGTAAAAACATATTTAAATTTTTATTTTGGACATCAACAATGGACTAGAACATTGGAATGTAACTACTTAATTATTTAGATTACAGATTTTTAAACTAAAATGTTTAAAGGCTGGTTGTAAAAAATGTTACACAAGTATACTGAGTTAAATTTAACTGAGCCAGTAGTATATTAAAAACTATTTTAAGATACAGAGTAACTCTAATTCATTTTTTCTGAAATTTTTCGAGAGTAATTGAAATTTTTGGTTTCTATTTTACGCCCTAATTCATACCGTTATAAAAATAATTTAATGAAATTTGGTGTCTAGGTATATCTAAGCCACTCTACTGAAGTGTATAATGGAAAGGTGTAATAAAGGTATACCAGTAACAAAAGAACAAAAAAAAAATTAAAGTCTATGTGTTATTGTAACAATACGAAAACCACTGAGAGATGTCAACAAAATAAAATAAATAATTATTCCAAACAAACCGAATCAAACATCGATTGTGAATAAAATAAAAATAAGAAAATGTGTTCCTATAGTTGTTGAAAATGAAATTCGAGTATCAAAAAGTGAAAGATGGTGAGAAAATTTGACTCTTCAGTTATCATTTGTAAGTTCTCAGAGTAAGTTTGCGTCTGAAACAGTTCCGCCCACAAATGCACACTGAACACGGCAAGGAAAACGCTCCAGAAGTGTATTTGTAAATCCATTATCCAAAATTACCACACCTGCGTCTTATTCCTTCTAGAGGAATGCGTTCTCTCTCAATCTCGCTCGCTCGTTTTGGCTGAATCAGAAACACAAACTTATCTGTGTCGATTTGTACATTTTTTCATTATATTATATTTCCATTATGCTTCAGTGTCCGCAAAATATTCCATATCTTCGAATAGTTTACAATGCCCCTGTAGTCCCCCATTAAATAATTCTAACCCTGCATACGTAAGTAAATCAATAAGTAGGTATGTAGACAATTTCTGACTTAATCCACACTTAAAGCGCTGTTAAATAAATATTTCAGTCACAAAGTTCTAAAACAGTTTATAACACTTACAAAAACAATACAAACGTGATAAAAATGAGTGCCACATAAATTGTTTATATATTTAAATAGCAACTATCAGAAAAATAAATACTATAATGATACCTGAAAAGTAAATATCATTTTTATTTCAATAATTACTGAAAGAGCTACAGAATTTAACGACGCACATGCAACTGTGACCTTAAAATATTAAAGTGGCAACCAATTAGGGACCATTTCTGACCATGCAAGAAATAAAACTGTTTGCTCAACAATTAATATGTACCTAAAGCTAATTTTTCTATTTCGTAGTAAAGAAATATTCAATATTCAGACACCCTGACGTTAAAATATGGCTGGGAGAATGAGGGTTGGATTTCTGTGGCTGCTTGGGAGGTTAGTGTACGGCGAAATACTTTTCATTTAAGAAATCCCAATCTGCCGGGATGCGCTTGCATTTTAGAGATTGTTTCTTTTTACAGATGCCGCTTATACGATTGCGGTGCCACTTGTAAAGGATACTGATGATGTTACGGTACTAATTACCATAGATATTAAAACAATTGCATGCTTGAATTTAAAACAACGTATGGAGATAAATGCTGAAGTTAGCCGTTCTATGAATTATATATTTGGGTAGTATTTCGCACGGTATAGTGTTTGTTTTATTTAAGTTTATCTCTAGGCACTCTACTTTCACCGGATCTACGTTTAGAGGTTACGGTAATAATAGAAACAATCGTGACGAAATTTACACATAATTAATGCAAAAGGAACCACGTATTTTAATATAAAACTTAATATGAAACCTACAACTGTCCAATTTCTCTTCGATATACAGAAAATTAAAAAATGTTGCTTAGGTATTGAATTTTTGTATATTTTTTTTGGACGCAGCTGGACATGATCTATCTTCTACTTTATACGATGATACTCAAAAAGTAAATCGGTAAAGTACATAGTACACATTGACAAATTCTCTACTTTGGATTTCGAAAAATATTTACATATTTGGAAAAAATTCTTAATAAAATTTTCTAGCACAGGAAATTGGCAGTTATTCTTAAATTTTAAGAAAATTTTGTTTTTAAAATAAAATTTGAATTACGTTTTGAGATATGTCAAATCAGATAACCCATATTGAAAAAGTTCACAAATGAACTGAATTACCTTATTCGTTATCTTAATAATACAATACAATCTAGTATATTAGGTATTTTTTAAGTTTTTTGTGTATTTGTGTTTTGTGTCAGCGTTACTTTATTTATAAACTATTTGTCTTAATAACTGTAATAATAACAGGAAACCTTTTTCAAATCGACGATACTCTATATTATAACTTACTTCTATAGAACTCTTTCTTACAGTTGTAACGATAATATAAGGTTTAATGGTTCTATCTGTAAGGAAGTTATCCAAAACATTGTTGTACCACTATCCCAATGTGTTAGCGCAAGACATAGCAAATAGTAATAATCTCTTTCTAGCACATTATGCTTACAGCACACTCCTTTAGCAATATCCCACTTACTGTTAGAGCAAAACCCATGACATCTTATCACATAGTAATAGAAAGAAAGTATTCTATCGAAACAACCAGGATTTAAAAAAGTTTCTTGTTATGTCTAAAAAAATGGCAATCTGACAACAATGCTATTTCTGATCTATTCCTTGATGTATATTAAATCGGAAATAAATCCTAGTTTCTACAAAAGAATAGGCCTTTTTTAAAAAAAAACTGAATGTATGTTTATTGTTAAATAAATATCTTTAATACCTAGGTACCTACTTGATACTCTTATTCCAACATGTTATCTTTTTAACTTTTTATATCATAAATTTGTTTTTTAATAGAAAAATAACTACATAAGTATTCTTTACCAAGGAACCAAATGATTTCGTATTAATAATAGGTAACATATTCCAGTTGAGTGAGAGTTTGTGCACATTTATGCTTTTTTAAGATAAATAATTTTATAAACCAGAATAAGAATCAGCTGTACACTGTTAATAACTCGGTTAATAATTAATTATTATGTAGAAGTTCGTATTTATCTTTACAATGTGAGCTTTTTAATAAATTTTTAATTGTTTTCTTTCAAATGTGGATATGGTTTTAATATTGATATATGGATATCGTTTCCATTCCAGATTTCCGTTTATTTTATGCTATTAAGTTTATAAAACTTTCATAATTCTTATTTATGTAGTCGGTAATTTGATTCTAATTCATCTTGTTATCCTCTTACAAGACACATTTGTTATTTTTTTCTCTCTTTTCACACCGTAATAAATTTTAATATACGTCATAATCTTTGTTAGCATATGGTTAAAATAGACAAGAAAAAATATTGAAATAGAACTATAAAACACAAATGTCATGAATGTTTTTTTTATCTGTGATATACTAAAAATTATAAATTTGTACTGAGTAATTGTTATAAAAAAAATAGTTTCTCCTGTAACCCCACATGTTATTCACTTATCAATAGTAGTCCTTAGATATCTCAATCTTCCTAAATATGTACAAATCAATCCCAAAGGAACAATGAAATATATTTCTTCCATAAAAAGAATAATTTAACAATTAGGTAACAAAAATATATAGATAGGTCATAGTGATAAAAAGAATTGTACTTCTTCGCAGAAGCTCTTCAGTCTTCTCTCTCTTATTTTAGCTCTCCAGTCGATATTAGGAGTTGCCTATCTATCAAAGTATTTTAATAGGTATTATGATAATGGGAAGCCAAAGAATGAAGAAGTTTTTCTGGACATAGGCTTAGAAGAATTATCTAGACTACTCCGTTATTAATAAAGTTCAGCCTGACCAAACTAATCTAGTCTGCGAGATGGGCAGATCAAAAAGAGAATCCGCAGTAGGAGTGACAGAGACAGAAGACCTCAATAATAAGGGGCACTTTCTGTGCGAAAATTTTACTTACACTATATTAAAATGTGGTAAAATTCCTCGAACTTTCCAAGATAACCTGTTGCCATGGAATGTTCAAGTAAAATTCATGTAACACTTATGTAATATTAAATAAAACCTTTAAAATATATACAGATTATAAATTAATTTTACTTGAACAACAGGCAACAGATTACCATGGAAGGTTCCAGGAATTTTACTATTCTTTTAATTACACTATAGGTCTAGTAAATACAGTTATTTAATGAATTTGGTAAAATTGTTATTGTATATACAGGATGGAAAACTGTACAGACTGATTGACATAAGCATGCATATCACTAAACTGTCAGAAACAGAGGTACAAATGTGATTGAAATGTTGCACAACCATAAGAGCTGTTTATAATTCTTGAAGCATCTGTAAATCGTTAGATGTTCCTTAGTAACAAAACTTTAAATTTTTAGGCATTAGATATAATTTTATTATTAAGTATAAATATTGACCAAAGCCAAACCCGTAACATTTAAAATTACTGATTATTCAAAATATGGGGTTTTCAAAATGATTTATGAAAAATACAACATTTTTGTTTTTCAGCGTAGCAGAAATACCTAATTAAATAAAAAAGTACCTAAAAAAAACACCAAAAGCATCATTCAAGAGAACTTATCATTCTAGGCACGCTTTTTTATAATTCAATGAACTTTGTACCTCATCGTTTCTGAGATTTCTATGGAGAAGCATTCCTAAGTGGTTCACCCTGTATATAAAAAAACTAGACGAAAGGCTTCCGAAAGGATAGGGAATAAAATTATTTTTTTTTGCAAATCATATAAATTATAATTCTACATACTATATTTCAACTATTTCCATTTCACTCTGAAAAGAAAAACAGCAGCAAACTAATATTAAATATTAAAAACAATAAAGGAACAAAATAAATATATCGCCAAATTAATGAACTAATTCAATATTTTTCTGCACATCAGCATTTATAAAAAAATCAAGGAAATTATGCATATAAAAAAATAAACGAAACTACAGATCATATAAAAGCTTTAGATGGCGACATCACAGAAAGCGTATGTGTTCAACGAATACGGCTTCAATAATGTCCCCATATAAAACAAGTAAAGCCTTTCGAGTGAGTCGTTAAAATGGCGACCAGTAATTTTACATTACAGAAGCCAAACTCCCTCGAAACGCTTTACTTATCTTCTACGAGTTCGAAATCTAACCCTATGGCCTCACAGAAATCGACTAAAGCCATTTTCACTTCTTAGTTTTTCGATTTTATGGCAATTACAACGTATTCATAGAGCATCAGCCCAATAACTATATGTATTATTTTAGATTTTTGGTAAAATGGCGACGAGTAATTTTATATTGCAGAAATCAAACTCGTTCGAAACGCGGTACTCACCTTTTGTGAGGCCTAAGACTAAGGCTACGGCCTCAAAAAAGCGAGTAAAACGCCACGAGTGAGATCGACTTCTGTAAAATGCATAACGTTATATAAGTATAAACAAAATATTGAAATTCTTTCCAAGGCACTTGATCATAAATTTATCTATCACTATCATTATCATTATCAGAGTTAGTTATTATTTTATTATTTTTCGGATAGTTTTCAAATTCATAATTCATTGTTGTAGGTACCGTAAAAGGAGGAATTTGGTGTATATTCGTAAGGAAATGCTAAGGTAATGAGAAAATTTCTGAAGAAATTAGGATAAGGCAAAGCGAGAGGCAAAGGTGAAGGAAATTGTGAAAAATTGTAGATAATTCGCGGAAATTCTAGGAAGTTCTATGAAATTTCAAGGTCCTGTGGAAACAATGGGCTATATTATAGTAATCGTTAACATACAAGTCTATAGATACCTCATCCAATAATTAGATAAAATGTCTTTTTCTTCACGGATGATCCTCTTTTACTTTACTTCTGAGAAACAGGAAGTTTTTTAATTTTTAGATTTTTTTATATATTTCCATAATGAGTTTAGTGATATGACTGCAATTTAAGGTAATACAAATCTTAACATTAAAACAAATATGGATTAGATTAAGTGAGCGCACACGAATTTTACATAGCTAGAAAACGAATTTATTTTCATTTCGGCAGACTTTTTTGTTTTTCGTTTTAATTAAATTTTGGTATAGGGATTGAATTCCAGTCTCGTAAACTGGACTTCAAAAAGCTGAAACCAAACCAAAAATTGTTTAAGTAACTTAAACTGCTTTCTGTAAGACCACAGCCTAAGGAAGGTGCTGTGGAGTAAGAATAATAACTAAGTTGGTTTGGCCACGTCAAAATTTGTTTAGAAAAGAAGTAACAAAAAATCAAGAAAAGCTTACAGAAGAAACGCAATAAAAGAACCAGTGGTAGAAAAAATCCTCATATTGAACTGTTTCCGTGGGTAAATATTTACGTTTTTAAATAGTACAGTGAAATTTTTTAAACGATGATACGACATTAAGTGTGATAAATGAATCGACTACATGTTTTGGAACGGCGTAGTAATGATAGGATGGCAGACAGTGGGGTATCGATTCATTAACTAAAATTATACCGTTGCGAGAATCAGACCAAAGTAAAGCAACCCAACAAACAATAGCCAACGGCAAACTTGATCGAAAACTAATTAGCACTGACTCCGTGAACAACTATCTGCGATTCACCGTCGAAAGCAGACAAATGAAAATTAATGAAATAAAGAATAAAATTCATTTATCACGGATATAACAGGAGAGCGATGGGAAAAGACCGCCTGTATAATTCAAACTTTCCATCGTCTACCGGCTACTGTGTTTCAAATCATTTTGCAACATTCATTATTTATCCACTGACTGACATAGCACGAGGCGTAGGTGTTACTTTGAAAAATTGAAAATTATTAGTAAATTACCAAGGGGACGTACACCACTTCAATTATTTAATATCCCCAGGCACCCTGCTGGACACAATAACGATAATGGAATGGGCATTTACGATTTTGAGGTAAAGTAATTTATCAGTTGCTAGATTCCGGAATGAACAGACCAACACGATTTGGGACGTAAGTAAACCAGTACGTTCCTACATAATGTAAAACAAATTACAGTTATTAATTGTCATTAAAATTCAATCAGTCCTTATAAGTTTAATAAACTCTATTTGAAGTTATAAGAAATCATATGATAACTTTGACACTTTTGTGTGAATTTAGGGTAATTCTGGGAGAGATGGCATGTTTTTTAAAATCACCCTCTGTGGAAAATAAAAGGCAAAAAAACATTTTTAATTTCTATTTACGACTGAAATATAACATATTAATATTTGAACAAAGAAAACGTGGCATCTCGCCCTGATCGTATTAATATAAAATGTCTCATAAAAGCACACATAAATCGTTTTTATTTTGTTTTAAAAAACATACAGGCTCTGTGAAACTACTGATCGCATCGTAAACATTCAATAAAGTTATCTTTTCTTTTTAGATGCTGCTGAGATAAAATTGATATCCGGGACATGCTGTATTATCTTCTTCACGCACTCATCATCGGAATCTACAGGGTCAATATCAGATTATCTGAGCAAAAATTAGATACAGCATTCTTCTTTTCTTCTACTACCTAATATTTTTAATTTTATTTTTATTCCCTTATGCTTTACCTGTTCTAAATGCAAATTTCCTTACCTTACCAAAATCATAACCACAAAGTTTCATATTTATAGATGGTGACTGGCCGCAGCTACAAAATTGGTGTTTATAACGAAAACAAAGCCGTACGTTAATGATGAATAATATTTATTTTTTATTATGCTTACTGATTTGTAGGTCGCATCATATTATAATTCTTTATAAAAAACTTCTCAGAAATCAGCATGTTCTGTAGTTTTCTCGAAAATGGTGCATTTTTACCAATTTCAGCAAAAGAACTCGTTAGTGTAAAATTTTTACATTTTAATTTGCAACACAATAGGGAAACCTAACAACGAATAAGTTCTGTTGCTGTGAACATTCGCAACTAATGACCTTTACAGAAGAGACGAAAACTAGCAACACGGATATATTTAACATTCCTAAAAACTTATCAGTAAGAAGTTTTAATTCAATACATTATTTCTTGAAACAGATATGGCGAAAATATAATTTTAAAGAATCACCTTCGGCAAAAACAATAGGTTCAAAATCCAGATATTATTTTTGATAATTATCAAAATTATAATTTATATAATTCCACCAGCCGAATTTGCGGCAACTCTATTCTAAACATATTGTATAATTACGTCTAATCTAAAAGGTAACTAACATATAACAAACTTTTTTAAATATATAACCTAATGTCCAAGATTTTTATAGAGGGTTTTGTCTCGTAATATATTTTTTATTGTTTATTCACTTAATAAATGATACAAATTACTAGTCCAACTACCAAATAATAAATAAGCAAATGAAGTTTTCGGAAACAGTTGCTACATTTATTTTATTAAATAAGAATCAACCCAACACTGTATAGGTCTGGAGGGGAATATTGCAGTTCTAGTGTTAAAACAAAGTTCATGTATAATAGATGGTAACAAAGTGTTCTTTGGGGTGGTGGATAGAAAAACAATGTACTCATGTGAACAATTTACAACATATAGGTACATGTCTTCTGTCTAAAATGAATTAAACTGAAAGACTTGTAACTTTTTTCTTTCTAATTTTTTTTTTTTGTGTGCAAAACTTAATTATTTGCCACACTACAATAATAAGGAGGGTCCAATAACTTTAAAAATAGTATACGATACGAATAACAGCAGAATATTGCAAATATTTGACCGCGATATCAGACACCCCACATAAGAACAGTTCACCTGATGGGCGTTACCTGAATCGTATTTCGCACATAAATGTTAGCAGCACCTATTACCTACGAGCAGATAGTGGAAATATGGCACACTCTAGCCTTGTGTTACTATTTTTAATTTCAACGCAGAATCTTTACGAGCATAATATCAAAACAAACTCGGGACGATCTATTAAAAGATATATAGGTAGGTTAGTGAAACCAACAATGAATCATTCTAATTCTCTCTGAAGTAACTCTTTGGACGTGTAAAATATCGATACTTATTAGAAATAAGTAGACAGGTTACCCCTTAAAAGTGAAAGTATGAACTTGGATAAGTATTAGAAATAAAAAAAAATATTTTATATGTTATACTTACTACTTATGTAAGTATAAGTATAACAAAAGTTTAGTAAATGTTCATAATGTGGTCGTGTTTGTATCAAAGTAAATAAACAGTTAATTTTTTTGATTGGGATTATTAATACTTTTTACAAATACATAATATGTAGGTAAACCAAATTCTTTATTTAGCACATTTAGCCAGTAGCTTCTTCTTTCTCTAAGATTTTGTTATATGTATTGCAATTTGCAAATAAAAAAAGTTCTAAATAGACCCCACAACCCAATCCGAAAAGGAAAAACTCTTTAAGACAAGCCACAACTAAACATTTATACAAAATCTAAGAATGTATTTTTTTATTTTTGTCTTCTAATAAAAAATGCTTAACCCACTTACGCAGTTTTAAACAAACACCTGCCTAGTGTTTAGTTTCTAATGACTTAGACTATTCTGTAAGTGGACATTGTGGGTTTTAAGTTTATTTGAACAAAGAACATGTCACTTAATTCGCTTCCAGCCCTTTCAATTTAAGACAATAATTCAAAAGTTCGAGACAATTTAAAGACACACTGCAAAGAGAGTCATACTATTTATGTAGACACTACGTATATATAATTAATTGATTATACTAAATATATAGATAGGCACCAACCTATACTTACTTTTAAAAACCAGATTACTCTAACTAGGTATTTACCATCTGAATAAAATGTGAAAAGTTTCTTATCCATATGGAAGCTGTTTAGTTTGTATCACTAAAGTACTCAGGTCAAAAAAAACCACATTCTTACCAACGATGATAACTTCAAAATTATAGTAATGCCTCTGCTTTACATCGGCGTGCCGTTCCGTCGCGTCCTTCACTAAAGCGTTAAAATCTAGAGGTTAATCAACGTGATTAACATGCATATTAAATCCATTCGCTATGTAAAAATGTTCAATTATAATTTATTAATTTATATTTAAATAAATTATTTGCAGTTAAAAGCTCATTTATCATTCACATTGAAAGTCCGAGAAATGTATGTACTTATCTATTAATTTGTAAGTAGGTAAGCTTTATTAGAAATATGCAGGTATGTATGTCTTTATTGTTTGCATTCACATATACCTGTTTGGCACAATTCTTTATTTTGTATGAACTAGTACGTAACAATTTAGCAGGTTTAAAATTTTGTGCGTTTATATTTTTATATTTTTTTGAGAAAAAGTACTTACCAGTATTTTATTATTCTACCATAGATAAGTTCTTTTAGTGAGTTTTTAGTAGCTATTTATAGAAAATATTTAGATAATTTTAGAACGTTGGTCCTAGATTATTTTATAAAGTTACATAAATCTTGCTTTATGTCAAATATTGATCAAATTATAACGTAAGGACTAATTTGATTTGAAATGAAGGTATTTATTAAGGTGTATACAAATAAGTAACATAAAATTGTTCATTTTAAACACCTAACACTATAACTTCCACTTTTTTCATTCCATTATTACAAAAACTTAGGTACCTATTTAAAACAAAAGATACAAAACCTACCTAAAACTTATACTCTAGCTACTATAAAAATTTGCGTACCTATGTAAAATTGTACGTTAAAATTTGGCTTATTTTGAATCAACATGACGGTAGATGACGAACCTTTCGTTTCGAAATTTACTCACACCATTAAAATTACAGTAAGGTTTCTAATTTTATACTTTTCATACTAATTTGTTAAAACGTAAAATTTGATGAAAATATGTTATCCAACGCCAAAATAATTCACGACTGATATATCTACTGACGTCAGGTATAGTAAGAACATAGGTATACAAGATTTGGACTAATGGAATTTAAAATGTAAAAGAGAATAATACACCATAAATAAATACTACTTTCATATTTACCTAAAGATACTTACGAGGTAATATCTACATAGTAGGTACCATGTACTCAAACCATTATTTTTACAAAAAGTAAGTGCATAGATATTATATGCAATCATATTATTTCAATATCTACCTACATTTTTACATTTAAAAAATATGGCAAATGTGTAAAATTCTGTAGTTATTTTTTTTTTACTGGATATTTTCAAAATTGTGAAAAAAATTAAAAATGAATGGAGTAATTAATAATAAAGTCGAAAAAATAATGCAAATTATGCCAATACAGACGATATTTAGTAGGTATCTATAACGATACTTAAGTACCTAGATTTCTATAATTTTTGTCAGTGCCTAAAACGGTTTTTTTTCAAAATACGTATTCATATGAATAATAGTACCTATCTAGTACTTTACAACCTAACCTATCTAGGTATAAAATTTGTTTAACTGGTTAATAGTTAATTTAGAAAATATTATTGTTTATCAAAGTATGTTTTTGACATGTTACCTAGATAATAAAGATATGAGAATACTTAATATCATTTTAATGATACACCTTTTGTAATAGATATTTAATAAAGTACCTTCTTGCTATGGATAATGAAGAAAAAAATTAGAACATGTATTCATTAATCAAAAACAAAAAAGTGATGATTACATATTTGACTGTTATTTGCAGTTCGGACAAAAAAATCCTATCAAAAATGTTTAATAGTAAAGGGGCCAAAAGTAGTTTAGACCATAGACTTTTTATTGTCTACAACTGTACATAAGTAGCTATAAATTTATTAGATATTGGCTTATTCTAAACGAGAAAATATAAGTAGTACGTAGATAACTTCTTTTAAAATAAAATTGTAGGTTTATTTTATATCTATGTAAGTAGTTGAGACCAAAACATTATATTTATAGTCTGTTCAATAATAATTAATGCATCTTTTTACTTATCTGTCTAGAATTCAAAATTTAAAATTATCACCCACAAAAAAATATTTGCAAGGTGCCGCTGGAAATTACAATACTTACTTACAAACATAGGAAACGCAAAAACCTCAAATTATAGCTTTTGAAATTATTCACCGGTTATTTTCCAAACAAACCTGTACTTAAATAACATCCTTTTTACGTATCAACTTTCTCATTGGATTCTCACAAATGTTTAGGTACATTAATGTTTTACCCTGCACATTTTTACAGCAAAATCAACAGTCAATCTATTACCTAACCTACCTTTTTGACGGGTATAGAAAACGTTTCATTTTTTACCAAACTAAAGAACAAATTGAAGAAGCAAATTGGCCAATTCCTTAAAACAAACTTAAATGGTAAGTAATCATTAATATAGCATACATATTTTACTTCATTTAGGTCATATACTATCTGGTATTTTTATGGTATCTGTCGTGAAAATAGAGTATATCTTCTCGGGAGATAATATTAAGCACCTATACTAGTACGGTACCAAACAAAATTGCCTCTTTTGTACTGGGAAAAAGTATATACATCTACAAATATCTATCTACCTTAAGAATTTTAAAATTAGTTCCAGAAATAAAAGTACCATTAGCAATAATTATACGCTAACAGGTATATGCAAAACGAGTTGTGCAACTCAATTATTCAACGATAAACTGTATGATTATAGTCTTGTACGAAACACGTATACATACCTCTCCGTGCGGTCCTAACTTGGTGGAATCAACAATGTTAACTATTTAGTTCACCTTTTTCCCGTACATTGTAAAAGTGTCTCTAGTTTCCAGTGGTGTCCTGTACACTCATCTGGCTAATCACTAATCATAAACAGGAAGGTGGAAGTCCACCAATCAGCAGTTGGTTTAAGAAACAGAGGCGGCGCTAGGAGTCCTTGATATATCTAGGGGCTGTGCGGCATTGACATGTGCTTGACAGCAACAAAGTATTTTAGGTGGAGCTACATAAGGTCGGCCCTAATCGGAATGGCCCCCCTAAAGCGCTAAATTTAAATTTATATGTTATAGTTTTGATAGTGTTTTATATTTGATTGTGATCAAATTTAATATCAGGTGAAAGGTTTTTGAAACCACTTAACCTAAATAGAATTTCACTTTCTTTGTCAACGTGACGTCTAAACCTCCTTCTAAAACTACGTAAAAAAATATATTTATCATTTTTATTAAATTTGACTTAAATAAATAATTATAAAATATATATAATTACTCTATAGATTAGGCTCGGTTTAATATTTGCATCAGATATAAATAATATAGTACCTACAATCTTTATTATATTTTATCAAGTTTGGCATCTAATTCTCCGAACCTAATTAGACTTTGATGTGTAGTTAATATTATATTAGGATACTATTTTATTTATGAGGAATGGAAATAACCTATTATTACTAGGGTAAATGGAACATATTTTTCCCATTATTTTAGAATATTTATTTATGACCGAAGTGACGCATGTAATTTTCATTATTAATGAGTATAAAGATATCTCGATAATAATAAATCCTAGTGTACCTACAAGTAATTGTTAGGAAAAGTCTCGTAAAATCAATCCTAATTGCTGTTCAATATGGCTAGGTACCTATGTACTTTTTTAAATATCTGATTGAGAAGTTTTGCACTCACGTGAATAAAATTAACAGTTAAAGTGAATAGACAATAAACTAAAAGTCGTGTCTTAGTGTACCTATATTTCATTTTAGTGTCATTGCACCTTAATGACACTAACACGCCTCTTAGTGATATAAATAAGTACCGAGTCATTGCCATTTTGACTTGACTTAAGTTCAAAATTGTTTTATTTTTAACGATTTGAGCAAATTATTTTATAGTTACACGTTGTAAATAAATATGAACTAGCATGAGCTCTCAGTGTAAAATATAGGTAACGCTCAAATAAATATATCGCATCATTTATTTGCAGAAAAAAATAAATCATTTTCAGGTAGCGCAATTTAAAAACAAATACTGGTTTAAATAAACAGTTTTATTCCCTTAAAACATTGCCTGGGTGTATTGGACAAAATAATTTATAAAATTGCAAGTAAACCAATAAAATGATATATCAAGGTTAGTGTATTTTTCAATGAATAAAACACTGAAAAAAATTAAGCAAAATATTGCATTATTGCACAAAATGTTTATTAGTGTAAAAAAAACTACTTAAAAATAATATTGAAAATGTAGTTTTTAATGTTTCCACTGTCCCGTTGTAAATTTACTAAAACTTAATATTTTTTTGTAAATGGCAGCTGTATTTTTACAATTTTACTCCAAGTATAAAATAATTGTATATTCGCCATTAAAATCTGAAGCTGCAATACGGAACTGACATTTGTGAGTGAATTTAGAAAATATTTGTGAAAATTAATTAATAGGTACACATGCGAATTTTTATCACATTATGCGTACTTATATGGTACATGTTTGTATGTTGTCATTGTAGTATCTATAACAAAAATATTTAAAAAGTACCTACCAAAATGTCACAACGTAAAATAAAAGGATATTGTAAAAATACAATAAAAATTTACAGAAACACTGTAATGTCACATTGGGAATTTACAAAAATTCTGTAAATGTTCGAAAACCATACTTTGCAACAATATTGGAATTATACAAATTGTAGGTAAGTTGTTTGTGAAATTGCTGGTAAAAAGTAACAAAATACAAGTAAAATTTCGATTCATTCTCAAATAAATCAATGGAATAAAATTTTATGTAATCCTTAATAGTAGTACCTAATTAATGACAGCTGTACGAAATTGGCTTGGATTCACAAAAATGTGTACGTTAAAGAATACCTATAAAGTGCGTCACCGTGATCTCATTTAGGTCTGTCTTAGTTTACTTAATTAAATTCTAAATCTACAAAGAATTTTGAATTACCTAAAGAAAAATGTTAGTTAAAAGTTTAGGTTCCTATGAATATATTTATATACTAATTGCATTTTAAATCTCTAAACTAGGAAATGTATTATGTTTCGGGAATATTTAGAAACATATTAAAAAGCTCCAGGTTCAGCTCTCTGTATTTTCCCTCCAGGAGGTTGGCGCCCCAGAGATACATTCCAAACAATATTTGATTGGTAGGTATTCAGTAGGTAGGTACGTGGTTAGAAATGTGAATGGTAGAGGAGAATAGAATTAAGTGGAAATTATCCAAGCTCTATTAAAAATGTGGGTATTCTGTTAATAAAGAAGCATATGGATATAAATCCAGGAACCACACAATATTTTAGGTAAAACTACATAGCAGAATACTGATTATTTGGACCCTACATATTTACGTAAAATTACATGTAACAATGTAATATTGCACAAATGTAATTTTATAGGGAAACATTTAACTGTTTTGATAAGGCATAATAATTCACAGTACGAGAAAAATAATGGATTGGAGAATAAGCAAGTAACGTTCTTTTTCAAATTTAATAATTCACATGAAAATTAAACGCATTGTAAAATTGACATACGAAAGAGGACTTAGGTATTGTTCTATCAGATTGTGTTTTTGTTTGTTTCGTTAGATTTAATTTTTGTGAATTTTCAATCTTTTGAAGAATGTAAAGTTGATAAAATTGAACAGTTTTGTCACTTACTTCTTTTTGTTTTTAATCGAGACGGGGAAAACAAAGTCGCTCAAGCTGCTCGGGAAATTTGTGCTGTATATGGCGATGATGCGATGAATAAACGAATAGCCTTCGATGATTTTCGCATTTTAAAGGAAGTAATTTCAACCTTAAAGACATGAAAAAGTTCCCGACGCCCTGTTGAATTTGATGAAGCGCGATTGAATCTACATCCAAGATAATCAATACGGGAATTGGCTCAGTAGATGGCATGTGCTTACAAAACAGTAGTAAACCACCTGCATTAGATGGGAAAACTTCAAAGATTCGTCTGTACGTTAACTTGAAAAAGGCGGAAAGAAGGGTTACGCCGCAAAATAACAAGCAATTCCGCGAATAAGACCAGAACTTCATCCTTGATAGACAATGTTGTGTGCACTGAAAAAAGGATTTATTTGGACTAAACAAATATCGTTTGCCATAAACTAATCCTAGTTTTGGATATTGCCTAGCATATATAGTATGAAAAGTAACTAATAATAAGTTCATAGTTTTGTAATAAATCTTATTTGAATGTTAATTTATTTTTACTGTAATATTACATTTCGCATCTTTATTATTAATCTACATATTTTAAGATGTAGATGACATAAGATTATGAGAAATATATCTTAGCTTAATGTGAACTAACAGTTTTTCTGTGAAAATAGGTTATTTTAATATCAATAAATCAATGGTTTATAAAAAGTGAATTGTTTTTTTACACTAATATTGGACGTATTTCTTTCATGATTAGTCTCAAAATTATGTACATTCTCAAATTTAATTAAACTGATAATTAGATAACTTATCTAACTATAAGTTTATAATTAAATTTGAAAAGGTACATAGTGTTGAGACCTACTAATAGAAAAAGCACATACTAGTATATACGATACTTTTATTCGAACATTTCATTTTTGCTAAAAATTAATTTTAAGACTTATATATATATATCGTTCAAAACTACGTGTCATAGTTGTTGACAGTTTAATAATTAAAAATAATTTTCGGATTTTTAAATTGCGTTTTATTATAAATTTATGAAACTACAACAGCAACACTATGTCCTTATCTAAAACTGACTTTTTGACGATTATTACTTGTTTGACCCTAGCTTCCACAGATTCTGCATCCATTTTAATTAGGAGCAAACGGAACCAGCACTCTGTAACTATACGCGCATGTTATATTATGAATATGATCTAAGAACAACAAGAAACACTACCTTTTGATATAGTCCATACTAGCCTACTGAACTACACAATTCACTACTGGCACCTTGCACACAGTCGCCATGATGGCAAAGATACGACTGTCAGGGGAGAACATAACTTGGTCACGTGATTGGAGTAATTTTTAAATAATATTTTTTAATATTGAACTGATAATAGTTTTAAACTATACAAAAATTTAACTTTTATAACCAGCTGGTTCACATTTAAGAAATTATATATTTGGAATAATTTCCCTTTAAAGTTTAATTGTAACGTTTGATAGACCAATATAAAATAATATTTATTAAATAAAAACGAATATAAATTTGTATTAAAAATGTATTCTTTTAATTCACCTAACAAATATTCTAAAATCATAAATGGTTATATTAAATCTAATTTGTTAATTATAGACAAATCTATTGTAAACTGTTTCTTTTTTTAATTCAAACAAATCAAATGACTTATATTGAATGTAACTGGTTTAACTCAGTTTAACCAGCATAAATGTAAACTAACTGCATTCAAAACAACCGATTGCTTTAATAGAAAGTAATTGTTTTTTCAGTGTGTCTGGTGGGATTGGAAAGGAATTCTTTATTGTGAATTACCAAACAATCAAACCATCAACGATTTCCAACAACTACGGCGACTCCACGCGGCAATTCAACAAAAAAGACCTGATTGGCGATACGACATTCTTTTGCAACATGAGAGTGCGCGACCACATATCGCCAATATGACCAAAACGGCCATTCGGCAATTGAATTGGAAGGTTCTGCTCCACCTGCCTTACTCTCCCGATCTTGCACCTATTGATTTCCACCTCTTCTGCTTTTTGTCAGACTCATTACACAGTGTTTCTTTTAACAACGACAATTAGTTGGTTGGATGAGTTTTTTGAGCAAAAACTGGAGAATTTCTACAGAAGAAGCATCGAGAAACTTGCTGAGAGTTGGGTGGAGGTCAAAAATAACGGTGAAGAATACATCACTGATTAGCCTATTGATAATTGTGGAGTTAAAAATATCTTAAATTCGAAAAAAAAAACGGACATTAGGTACCTACTTATTCCCCAAGTCAGTACCTACATAAAATATTAGTATCTCTATCATTTTTTTTTCTTTCAAATGATTACAGCAAAATAATTAACATGATTGTTTTGACACAAAATAGGTATATGATGAAGCTTGTAATTTGTATAATATAACTTTGTTCAGGACGAATTTTTCAACTCTCTGAGGTTTATTTTGTTGAATCACTGACAAAGCTGAGCACTGTGACGCCCGCAGCGAAAGACAGCCTGCCACGCACTGGTTTCTGTGTGCAGCAGCCTATAGAATTAAATGTAAATAAAGTAAATGTAATCATATAACATAATGTAGAAAGTAAACAAATAGATTCTCGAACATATGAAACTGTATATATTTAAACTCCTAATTTTATTTCGGGATTTTGGATCAGTCTTATGGAAAGAAAAGCAATGTATATAATCGTCGAAGTTTCGTTGTTTTATGTTTTCAGGACTATATAATTATGATTATTTCTTCATCAAAAAGGCATTTTCAGATTCTTGGGTTTTTTTAGACAATCTGTATTTATATACTAACAAAATGATACTGTATTCTAAAATCCAAAGAAACTACTTAATAACCTTGAAATAAGTATATTAAGGTCACTAAACTTTTTTGACGCAATTTTACACTACTTTAGTTGTGTGAGTATATCTATTTTTTATGTTTAAAAACAATTGTAAATTGTCAAATTTAATAAGTAAATTTCCGTCATTTTAACTGTATCTACTTGTGTGTGCGATGTGTTTTATATTTTTTAAATTTTGAATACAGGGCAAGGGTTGAGTGTTTTGTCGAAACTTAAAAGCTAACCAGAGAATTGCTTAAATATATTTAAAATAAAAAGAAAAAGAATGCGATAACAGAATAAGTGCTTAGTTGTAAACGTTTATTCTAACACTTTTACTTATATTAATTAGGTATACTTAATAAAGGAACACGATTGCTATCACATAACATTGATTCATGATAAATTGTACACGTTGTAATGGCAGAGAAGGGCAACTTCAGCAAATACAAAGTAACTACTTAAAAAACTTCAGAATCAAAATTCACAGTGTGTTTTGAAATTCCAATAAAACATGCTTTAGAAACAGCTTCGGAACCATTTGCATAAATTAATTTAATTTTGGTATACACTACATACTCACGAAATCACAATTGTAAATTCCAGGGACGTACTGGGAAAATTTCTATTTTTCCGCGACTTCTCAGAAAAATGTACCTTATATATTTTCTCTATAATTTCGTTTGTCAGACTGGAAGTATTTGAATCCCTGACAAAATTCATGTAAGTACTTCGACTCTTAAATGTACTTTCACATATCCCCATGGGAATATTTGTTTGCACTTATTGGATGGGAATACTTTTCCGGATATATTTGTACAAAACAGTCGAAAAAATTATAATTTGATTTTCTAACTAGACAGCATATAAAATGTATTATTTCTATGCCAATGAAAAATAAGGCATTTAGTAATTTTTCTAATATAGCAAAAAGTAATCGTTAGTTTTGCTTAGTAATATACAATACAAGATAAATAATTATTTGACGTAGAAACTTTAACCCCCGAAAAAAATAAGGAGCATTTTTGCGATGCGATTTAGATTTTTTTAATTTAAATATAAAATTACAGTAAGCAGAAGAAAATAATTTTGAAAAACTAAGAAAAAGAAATATACTTCCGGAATTTCATTAATTCCTAAATCAAGAAGAGTGTGACCAAAATACAAATGCATAGTTTTTGCAATCCTTTATATAGAGGCATGCTATAAGAAATAATACAAAATAGTAGAAAACTTATATAGAGGTGGGTTTTGAAGTGAAACATAATCCCATTAAAACTTCGAAATTTTAATTTTCTGCAAATTGTATAAAATTACAGTAAGTTGTTATGTTATTAATAAAACACAGAAATACAGCAACTCATGTTCTCATTACTAAAATAATATTGACAAGCTGAGTAAAAAGTTGTGTAACAGGATTTTATTCTAGCTAGGAAGATCTGACAATAAATTAAATGCTCAAATGCATGATTTTGTTTACTGATTCATATACTTAGAAATGTAGTTTTTAAATACAATCCTACAATTTTAGAATCTTAACTTCAGAAGTCTATTGATTGGTGTATTCCTCCACATGATTCAGAAGCTATGGTCAAAATACTAAGATTTCCTAAAGTAATGAGATAATTTAACATTAGGTATCTAAAATAATGTTCCACACAATGAGTCTACAGAGATAAATCGACTTATGATCAAATTTTATTACCAAAAAAGAAATTAAAAGTAGGGTAACACTTTTTTTAAATGGGGGCTAGTTTGATAATAGTACATAATGGTAATATAATAATATTTACTTTTCGATAAAGACAAGATTATTTTTAGAAACCAAATTATATGAGTAAGCTACTTTCCAGAAACTTCCCAACAAAGCAGAAATTTGAAAAAACATCGTTTTGCAAAGTGCAAAGTTTATTAATTTATTTTTAAGTATCTTTCCGTCTACATTATTACGTATGTTAAATTACATAAAACTTAATAGTATGAAACAAATTATTTAAAAACATATGGTACACGTCCAACAAAATTAAAAATCGCCTTGCAAAAATTACAGCTTTTTTATATATTTGTTCTCAATAGGTTATACAAATGCACTGTTTATGAGTATACTATGTGGATTAGAGAGGTTATGAAGAATAGCAAAATTTTAGTAAAAGTAACAGTTCATTACTTTAAAGAAAATTATAATAATATACTTATGCCTATAAGCACTACCTACGTTTATACTTTTTTATCGTTTATAGCTTGGTCGATATATTTGGCAAAGGTCAAGCCAAGTAAATTTTCAAATACCTAACATACGATTTATGGAAACAATTAGGACCGGCGCATGCACCATTTCCTAAAATTTTAAACTGATGTAAAATAATTTATTTATTATCATTTGTTAGATATGTTGGATTAAATGACTTTGGCTATTTGTTAAGTATCAGTCACAAGAACGCATAGAGTAAGGCAAGATGTGGGTATATTTCAGTTATTTTAAAATTAATAAAACGAATTCTATAATGAATAAAACTAAAACAGATAATAGGTAGGTAGCTGCTTTGTTATCACAGCTTACACCTACTAACCTATATCAAAGTTAATTACTTCAAACATAATTATTGCAAGCAGTAAAGAATTATAATCTCAAACAGAATGTTGCTGCTATTAAACTACAATATATGTAGGTACACCATGCTTCTTATAAATGACGGTGTTGTCCCATTTGTTTGGCCACGTTATAATAACTGCAACAACTTGTGTTACATGACTACCACAGCAATTTCCTTTTTATTATAAATCTCCGTGTCACAAATTATTAAAGGAACGGGGCAACGACCTCCAATAAAATGCTGCAGCGGAACTTTGTAATTCATTGCTTAAGGACAAGCACCTGTTCGATTCACACTTAGGTATGTAATTTACATGGTAACAGTTCACTTGGATCGCTTCACCTTACGTGGTTTAAACGGTATTTAGAACATCTTTTTTTATAGCTTTGTGCACCTCTTCAAATCGCAAATTATATTTATTTCAGAGGATACGTTATTAATAAAAATAAATATCGTAGTAAATAAAGAATAATATAGGTACCTACTAAAAGATGAGGCTTTTCTTAAGAATTGCTATTACACAGGATGCCATCAAAGTCCACATCCAGGAGGTTGCTCCTTAGATCGTTTTAGGACAATAAACAAAGTACTTAAAAGTTCTGTTGATTTTTAAAATGCACTGTGTTTAAATTAAAAAAATATACCACACTATCATTGGAAAGGTATATTTAATTTTTTATGGTATTTCTGATAAAATAAATTATTTCCAATTTATTACTTATGCATCATAATACGTCGAAACTAATTTCAAAACTACTTGTTTCGATCCTATTTTTAAATAAGAACTAAAATAAATCAAGTCACGCTTCAATTTGTTGCACTTTTGATATATTTTATTTAAAATTGTTTTCGAACACAAAAATCTTTCACACTTTTTTCATTTCAGTTATTTTGGATTTATTAATTTATTAAAAAGTATTCCCTGAAGTTATTTGTGGAATAGTTTTCGTTTTTTTTTCTTTATTTTTTGCATGACCAAAAAATCAAACTGAAAATAGTAGTAGTACAAACAACACATAGCTTTGTTTCGCGCACTTTAAAAGGTTGTGTGACGTTTCGAAAATCTATCTATTTTTTGCCTTTTCGTTTTAGTTTTTAACTTTCAAAACAACTAAAACAAAGAATCAAAAAAAGATTAGAAGACGAAAATAGATTTTCGAAACCACAACAACCTTTTTAAGTGCGTGAAACCAAGTGATCTGTTTCTTGTGCTATACTTTGTATTTGTCTGCTTTTTCTTCAGTCCAATTTTTTGGTTCGGCAACTGCTATTTACATAAAAATAACCCCTGACTGATTCTTTAGACGTAAAGGTTTATTTCACTAATTTTAAAATTTTTTCACAGGTGGCAAAATACCCAAAATATAAAAAATAAAAAGTAGTTAGTCGAATAGTTTTTAAATTTTTTCTTTGAGAAATAACATTAGAAATTAACTACACTAGTGTCAGAATGTGGGTGACATGCCTGCCAGTTCCGCCACTGATTGACAAATTTTTATACTAATTTGGTGAGGTTTTGACCTTAATTAATAAAATCACTAGTCCAATTAGTCAAAAATATGTTTTCTTTTAAATTTAAATAAACGTACGAAAACTAATAGGCTAGGTCCTTGGTTTATTAAAGCTTTTTGGTCCAAATTGTTACAAAGGAAAACCTCAGTTACATGAAATTAGGTAACACCCTGTATATAGAGTAATGAATTATGTTTCATAAATGTTTGAACAGCTGTCAAACATAGTAGTAGTATTTTATGATTATACTTTATACTTATCACAATTTAGGTTACTTTATATAAGTAGGTAGTTAAATAAAATATATTTTTATAGACAAGAAGATCATTCACAATAAATCCATCTTTTTAACATTCTCAAGAATTACACCCTTTTTAAGATTTTCATAATTAATTGTATATCATTATTTTATTTTATATTTTCCTACCAATTCATAAAATTTATCGCTGTATTACGTATCAAATGTGTATTTTCAGTTTAAGTAGCCTTTATATATATAGGTATAT